>NW_028327173.1:126027526-126186693 GCF_987537825.1 Furipterus horrens | reverse complement strand
TCAAATCTCATCTGGTGACCATGACAAGAAAAGCTTTTGTTTGTGTTTACTAATCTCTTTCAATTTAATAATGTAGTTTCTAATCGAAATTGGTTCTAAAAAACAAACAAGCTGAACAGAAATAGGCTCATAGATACAAAGTGTGTTTTGACGGTTGCCAGATGAGAGGGGGGTTGGGGGCCAGGTGAGAAAGGTGAAGGATTAAGAAGCACAAATTGGTTGTTACAGAATAGCCATTGGGATATAAAGTACAGCATAGGGAATAGTCATTAATATTCTAATACCTAGAGTGTCAGATGGGTGTGAGATTTATAGGGATGATCACTTAGTAAGTTATGTAATGTCTAATCACTGGGGTGTACACCTGAAACTAACATAATAATGTATGTCAACTGTAATTTTAAAATAAAAATAATTTTTAAATGGAAAAATAAATAAATTGAAGATTTTTTTAAATCTGACTTTCTGTCTTTTAATTGATCACATTAACTCATTTATATTTGTTGCAATGGTTGTTACATTAACACTCATTTTGCTGTCTTATTTGATGCTATTTGCAATGCTTTCCTTTTATTTCTTTTTTCTTCACCTTCCTTGGTTTCCTTTAAATAGTTTACATTTTATTCTGCTGGTTTAAATGTCCTACCCTCATAGTCATTGTTTTAATAGTTGCCCTAACTCATTAAGATCCATACTTATGTTCATTTTTCCTAATGATGTCTAACATTTATAAATATTTATATTCTCCTATGGACAAAAATTTAAATGTCTTATCATCTTCTGATTTCTCCCTACACCACTCCCCAAATATATAATGAGTTTAATATTCATACTGGACTTATAAACTTGGTTTTGTTACTTAAAAGTCACTATTCATACACATTTTGAGTTTTAATTGCAACAAAATAAAACCTTAAACTTTGGAAATCATATCTATCTAGTCACCTGCCTAATCATTCCTTTCCTGCCAGGAAATATGTCCATTATAAAGGTGCATTTTATGCAGTCAAATCCATTTTTTAGTTTCCCTAAATCCTTGAGTGTCTCTAAATGCTTTAGCCTGCCAGCCCCTGAGGTCCCCTAGGAGGTGTATACAAAGGAAAGCAAAGAATGACTTCTGAACACTGTGCAAGCTCCCTTTTTGTAAGTTATTCAGCCCCAATTAGGCCAAGCTCAAAGTAGACTGACTTCTCTATTTCCTAGGCCCAGCCTATGTCCTGAGTCTTACCACAGAGGGGGAAAAGGGACCAAATAAGGGACAAACGCCAGCCCATGTCACAGATGCCAGAGGAAGCCAGGTGGCAATAAGCGTCTGCCTAATGCCAAGCAGACATGAGCTAGGGGACAACTGCCCTAAGCCCTGAGCCCCAGAACAGAGAAGGTTCACTCATCGCTCTAAGCACCTGAGGAAACAAAGTAAGGCCAAGCCCACCCCAATGCACTGTGGGCATTCAGCCCACACGGCACTCTGGATATCACTCCCTACCTCAAAGGCTGAAATGTTTCAAGTGCAGAATTGGGATGAAGTGTGATGCCTGTGATGTGTGGCTCAAAAACTGTCTTGGCCACCAACTACCAATGGAAAAATACAGATGAACAAGACACTGTCTCTATCCCCAGAATTCTCATAGACAATTAGAGAAGACAGACATATACTAGACTATGAAATATGCATCATGTTGAAAAATTTCTCAAAACTCAGCAATACCCAAGAACAGTCATTGGGACTCGTCATCCTAAGGGTATCATTATAAGGGAGTTGAGAGAGAAAAAATACCTTCTCTTCTATATCAATCCTCCAGCATATAAATCATTAGAAAGGCTTCCCGTCCCCTAAAGTGTGTCTTTCACTTGTTACTAATGCTCAAAATTTCTTTCAGAGGACACAAAGCCTATCTTTCTGCAATTAGAGAAAACAAGCTTAAAATAGAAATGCTGTGGGATGTTAGCGTAAGTGGAAATTAGGTTGAACCCACGTGTGAATGACTAATGTCGATCATTGCCTGACAGAGGTCAGTAATTCATAAACCCTGGGACCCTGGAGGGCCCAAGAATCCCACTGAAACAAAACTTGAACACCAAAGTGTGTGTAGGCGTGTGTCACAACACTGCTCACAGTTTGCTCTGTCGATTTCTATTTGCGGGAAAACAAATAGAACCTGAAGAGATATTGCCTGTCACTTCTCTTTAAGTCACCTCAGAAGGGACTCTGTCTTGAAATTCTAGTCTCTGTCTTCATCTGCTGGCATCTGGCCTTCTGAATTCATATTCTGAATTCTACAAATTATAAATACTTCTACCTAGCTATGCCTATACCTCTGCCCAGATCCCTCCATGTTCTGGCTCCTTCCTCACCAGGCTACTTGATCTGTTATCAACTGATCCACAGAATGGCCATTAAATTTCCTCCAAGGTGTCTGTAGGTCCATGGAGGACAATGACCATGCCTATGATTATATGATAATTTCTTCATCATATTAACTTTACCCACAGCTGCTCTTACAATCCCCCTCATTCATCCCTTTCTCCAAACAATTAGATCTCCACATGAGTAGACTCTCTGGACAGAAGGTTTTTCTAGGGGGTTGGGGGAACCTGATGCCTTGTATGTGCCATCAGAGCTCAGGCTGGTTTACTAACCCCCGAGCACCACTTTGCATGCGGCAAGGTATAAATATATGCTAATAGGAGGTCTGGCTCCTTGTCACAACACATTGCAGGCTGCATTCGTGCAAGATAGAATAAAAAGATTAGATGCAATCTTGAAGTCAATCAGAAAGCAAGAGGAAACCAAAAAAATGGAGCTCAGATTGTCAACAAGGAGAGGCAGAAAAATGACTTGAATCGAATTGCAGTTTATCTCGTTAAGCGTTAAAGGAAACCAATTTCTTTCAGAAATCGGAAGGCAATTTATACATTTCTACAGTTTTACTAAACTTTGAAATTTTCCAGTGGGGAAAAAAATAAGGTTTTCTTTATTTCTGCATATCTGACATTTTCCCTGTACTCTCAGGGATTAGAAATCCCTAGATAAGAGGATATTTAAAGAAAAGAGAGCACAGTTACCAACGAGTAAGGAAAAGAATCTGTTAAAGAAGTACTCACTTGATTTCTTTAGCCCTTTCAGATTCCATGCCAAAAGACCTAAGGAGGCTAGAACTATGTAGGAAAAAGCAAGGCTACAAAATCTGGCCTGTCTCTGGATAAATCAACAGGCTGCATTAATTGACAACCACAGAAATCATATTCAATCTATGTCGTCGGCAGCCGTCCGTCTCGAGAGATGATGGTGTAGCTTCTTAAGAGTCTATCTGCACCGCCGAGAATGGCTGTGCAGTCCGACTCGGGAGTGACACGGTATCTGTCTCCTCCCGTGTTGAATCGACATCTTGTGATGACGCTGGAGTGTCCTCTCCAGTGAAGCTGAAGCTACAGAGCCTGGGCAGGGTGATATGGAGGGTCTGCTGTTGCCCATGCAGCAGACCACCCCTCTCTTCGCAGCTGAAGGGTCCAAGGGAAAGACGGAGTCAATACAGCTTGGCTTCAGGTGCGCCGCAGGAGTTGCCGGTGTTGACTACAATGTCGAACCGCCTTAGGGACTCCGGCTCTGGATTTTCTGTCGGGGTTTACTCCCTTAGCCTTTCCCCTGAAGAGGTATGCCGCAAGGCAGCGGAGGTTTTTTGGAGTCAGAGTTTTCCTTCTCTGATGTGCCCTGACTGGAAGATCGAACCAGCGACACTTAGCTCGCAGGCCGACGCTCAATCCACTGAGCCAAACCAGCCAGGGGATTCAATCTATGAAAGTCAAATAAAATATATGAATTTCAAGGCTAAGCTACATTCCATTGAAATTGAAGACACCACAGCTGAAGGCACTGTTCATAATAACTCCAGGTCTTTATTAATAACCCCCTTTCCCCACGTCTAGAAGTATGAGCATATTAACAGTTGCTTTGCAAACAGTGTGATTATTATTACTGCTCTTTTCCATGTTGAAATGTGTAATTCTCCCCAACCATTGTATTCAATAGAAATCACTAACTAAACCTCATCTTCGAAGTTGCAATTAGGCCTTTCCAACCCGGAGTCCATCTGGAAGTGACTTGCTAGCCAACAAAAGCAGACTTCTTTTTTTTTTCTTTTCCTATGTCATCCTGGGCAATGCATACTCAGCATTGTCTGAAACACCAGGACTTAAAGGATACATGCACTGTTAATGACCATAGCCTCAGGAAGAGAATCCGTCAGAGTAAGCACATTTTACTCAGTACACATGTATTGTTTGAATCTTTTACAGTGAAAAAGTCAAGCACTGCTCCTGTGATTTCTTTGAAATGCACTTGTAGGTATTCTGAAATGAATACGGTAAGACTTATTTCAGAATAACTAACGCTCTAAAAGACTACCAAATGCAACCTCTAGTGTGAGCTAAATGGGCACTTCTATTGTTAGTGTTGGTATGAACTGGACAGACTCAAACATAACTTGCTGCCACGGGGCTTCTGTCTGCATTCTTCCCTTTCCTCATACATTCAGTCAACAAACATTCACCAAGCACTTACTACTTCATGGACTGAATAAAAAGAATGATGTAAAGTTAAAATTATTTTCCTTAATAAATAAACAAGATAACAAATGACATCTAGGGTGGCCAGTTTTCTATAATTATGAAAAACAAATCTCAAATGGATTCATAAGGGAGAATATTCAGGAACCAAAAATGTGCCTTCCATGGTATCTCACTTGCACTGACAACTTTTCTCTTTCAATAACTTGATATGTGCCAGGAGCAAACAATATGAGATCCATTCCTAATGAGCAATAATTATAGCTTTAAGAAGCTGTACAATCAGTGTTCAGTGATTTCATTATTAGATAGCACCATAAATTATGCTAATGCTGATAACAGTTCTGGATGAGAGAGGTCCAGATTCAGGAGATTGCACTGAAATTATTTACATCCTCTATTTCTGAAACAATAGACCCGGCAATTTGAAAATCAGATGATCTGATTTTTTCTGGCAGGACACACATGTAACAAGTTGCATCAACCATAAAATTAAATGGGCTTTTTTTCTTTTTTCTCTTTTAAGGTTTCCTCCTTAGTCTTCTCTTACCTTACATATTACCAATCTCCTTTGAGGAGAGATTTATAATTATTATAAATCTTGTTTCTTAAATTACTCAGTGACAGTGGTTGATGATGTCAGTTGACAAGGATGACTTTAGCACATCCGTGTCTACACACAAGCTAAGCCTAAGAATTCAATGCCTGAAAAGTTACAGTTGCCTACCTGTGTGTAGAAAAGGGGCACAGGGCTTTGGAATTACTGCCTCTTTAATCAATTTTTAAGAGTTAGATATGAAAAAAGACACTCCAAACGGATATGGAGAGCTGGCCAGGTCTCCCAAATCTATCCTCCTCTGTTTAACCCTTCTCTTTGCAATTTTCTCATTCTGGTAGTATTTAGTAATACAAGCTCCCATTTTTTGAGTACTAATTATATGTCTGGCCCTGTGCAAAGGGCTTTATGTACACTGTCTCATTCAATCTTCATAAAAACCCTATACAATGATTCTATGATTCCCATTCTGTAGATAAAGAATAAAAGGCTCAGCAGGCAAAAAGGAGAAAAAAAAAAAACACCTTGCCTAAGAATGCACAGTTAGTAAATGGGGAAGCCAGGCTTCAACCCAGGGGAACCTGGGATTGCTGCCCTTGGCAGGGAATGTGAGAAGTCTAACACAAATCTGACTACAAAGGCAGGATCTTTCCTAAAGCTTCAGAAAGGGCAGCAAAGGGGGAAATGGCACCACATGATGCCCAGAAAGACTTTCTTAAAGTTCTCATTAAGTGTTGCCAATAATGTGGAGCAGCTAGAGCACTTGAGACTATTTCAGAGGTTGCCAATTGGTGCAATCACTTTGGGAAACTATTTGGCAATACCAACTAAAGCTGAATGTATGCTTATACCCTGTGGCCCATAATTGCACTCTGGGTTGTATACCCAACAGAAAGGACATGTACAATATTTTCACAACAGCATTATTCAAAATAGTCTTCAAATTGCAAACAACCCAAATTATTGTGGTATAGTCATTCAGTTCACAAAAACAAAAAAGAATAAACTATTGATAGATGTGAAAACACGTAAAAATCTCACAGACATAACTTTCAGTGGAAGAACTTGGATACAAAGAATATATACCATATGATCTCACATACATGAAGTTAAGAACATGTGCAACTACTCTATAGAAATAGAAACCTAAATAATGATCACCCTTAGGCTTCTGACTGGGAGAGAAATAAGGGAGAACTCTAGAGTGATGCAAATGTCCTATATCTTGATGTGTGTGGTGCTTACAAAGCATATTCACATGTAAAAATGCATTTAGTATTTGTGTACTTTATATGTTACATATCAATTTTTTTAGAAAAAATTGAGTCATTCACTCTGGTTGGCATTGCTCAGTGGATTGAGCATCAGCCTACAAACCAAAGGGTTCCCTGGTTTGATTCCCAGTCAGGATCCATGCCTGGGTTGTGGGCCAGGTTCCCAGTGGGGGGCATTCAAGAGGCAACCACACATTGATGTTTCTCTTCCTTTCTTTCTCCCTTCCTTCCCCTCTCTCTAAAAATAAATAAATAAAATCTTTTTTTTAAGTGAGTCATTCTTTTAGCACTTGTGTACTTCATATGTCATATATCAAGCTTTTAAATAAATAAAAATTCTCATTGGATATCTCTGCCGTCCAGTTTGTTCCCCAAACTTTTTCTCTATATCTTCAAACTTCAACCCCACCCCCTGCTCTCTCCTCCTACCTTATAGATTTATTGTTTTCTGTCCCACTGGTAACTTCATGTCCTTTCCTGTATACCATAAACCAATTTCACTACCTTTAGCACCTTCCATTTCTCCTCTCTACTCATTACTATAATCAGCACAATGATAATCCCAATGGTCAGGCAGATCAAACAAAGAATTCTCTTTAGAAAAATATTATTAGTGCTCTTATAGAGATGGATCTTAATCATTTATTTCTGTCTCCTCTGAGAGATGGTTAAATTCCCTAAGGATAGGGGGTATACATTCCTGGGTGCTCAGTAAATGTGAAGTTGTATTAAATAAACACTCTTATTCAATACTTAAAGTTATGAAACCTGGGGCATTCATAAACTTTTCATCATCCACTCCAGAGCTAGCAATAGATTAAGGTTATAAACAAGGATACTTGCAGTTGGGGTCACAAAACTATACTTCAGAGACATTTGCCTGAGAATTACAAGAAAAATACAAGATGGCTGACTTTAATTATCTTTGGTCATTTTTATTACTTTTAATCTTTTCATCTCTCTCTATCTTATTGTCTTTTACTGACCAGAGTTAATGAGGCAATTCCGTGGTCAAAAGGGAATAGAATAACAGTAATTCCCTTGGAAACTGTGGAGGAGAAAAGAAAAGGCAAGAAGTTGAAGCACACTATTAAATCATCTGACCTCTGAAAAATATAAGAAACAATCCTGGAAACCACACTGATGCCCATTTTCTTCCTTTGGAAAACAGCAGAGCCAAGAAGGGAAATTAGTTTCCATTTTATTATGCAGGTGAGTCACTCATCTCTCTGCTTGGGAAGGTACTCAATGGTAGGCATCTCATGAGAATAGCTTTATCTTTCAAACTTGGGGGTACACCAATTATCAATCACTGACAGAACTTCAAAGTTCAAAATCAGGAGCTCAAGGGGAAAAATAAAGAGAAAAGGATGACTTCAACCCAATACTTACTAAGGAAAAATGGCTTGCTTTCAAGTCTGTTTTGAAAGGCCAGGCCAGATTTAAAAGAGAAAAAAGAAAATCTTCTGTTCAAATCCTTCCCCCAAATGCAATTAAATGGAATAAATGTCTGAGGTCGTATGAAAGGCCTCAATGGTTAAGCTATCAAATCCTATTTGAAGTACAAGCCATTTTTCTGAGTATTGATATATTGCAGGTGTTTGTGGAGAATAAAATCACACAGAACGTTTCCATGTTTGGAAAGGGAATGTGCCATTCCTTCCCGGTCCCCCAGGACACACCTTAAGTGGATGACTATTATATAAATACAGAAGTTAGCTGCTAAGAAATGCACCTTCACTTCTTAGAAAAGTATTCCTGTGTTTATCTTTTGGTGGAGCTGGGCTTGCTAGACATAAAACCATTCTTCCCCAGCAACAAGTCGAAGTTTATTTTGTCATTCATAAAATAAACCAGGACCCAGCCAAAGGAAATGACTCTTGGAGGCGGCCCTGTCAGAGAAGTGCTGCAGAAGTTACAAATGGCTCTGCGGCCCAGGCCATAAACAGTCTTTAAGAAGGCTGGTGCTGAGCTGTTGATATTAAAAATCACCTCATTAATTATGTTTGTAAACAATGCAGCTGTCTGTGCTTGCAAGCTGGCTTCCTCAGCATAATAATATTTGTAACAATAATAACCATCATCTCAAGCATAGCAATAAATAGTCAATCCAAGAACCTCAAGTGAAATTGCATCTGGGAACTGCCACCTGGTCATTCAAATTACTTCCTCAGAAGGTAGGCTCAGAAGGCACTTTATCAGGATCAACTGCTCTGCTGGAATTGCTCCCATCTCACTTTTTGAAAGGAGCAGGTCAATAGTTAGTGTGGGAAAAATAACTAATCCAAGAGGAAGCCCAGAGCCAAAAGAAGTGAAAGTGTGAGCCGGAAAAAGGATGTCATATGGTATAAGCGCCAGAGAGGATGATGAGAAAGAGCACAGTTCTTCCTCTGGTGAAAAATAAGTGAGGTCAGAATTGTACCTCAGCATACCAGTTAGCCAGGACTCATTCAGTTACACTTTTTTTTCTTATTAATGTCATTGTTTTATTTTTTAGTTACGTTTTATTGATTATGCTATTGTAATTGTCCCAATTTTCCCCCCTTTGCTCCCCTCCACCCAACTGCCCCCACTCCATCAGGAAATCCCTACCCCATTGTTCATGTCCATGGGTCATGCGTGTATGTTCTTTGGCTACTCTATTTCCTATGCTGTACTTTACATCCCCATGGCTACTCTGTAACTACCTATTTGTACTTAATCCCTTCAAGTTCTCACCCAGGCCCCCCACCCCCCTTCCATCTGGCAACCATCAAAATGTTTTCTATATCCATGATTCTGTCTCTGTTCTGCTTATTTATTCTGTTTTTTAGACTCAGTTGTTGATAGATATGTATTTATTCCCATTTTATTGTTCATATTTTTGTTTTCTTCTTCTTCTTAAAGAAGAGCCTTTAACATTTCACATTATGCTGGTTTGGTGGTGATTAACTCCTTAAGCTTTTTCTTGTCTGGGAAGCTCTTTATCTGCCCTTTGATTCTAAATGATAGCTCATTTGGTTACACTTTTTTCTTCCAACTATTAATTAAATACCTGCTATGTGCCAGGTGTGTACCAGGTGCTGGAGAAAACTCATAAGCAAATATCCACTTTAGATGCCTGTTGGTGATATAATTGGGACATACTAAGTAATTACATAACCCAAGTGACCTAGTATTTATTTTATTTAATACCATATTTATGAAGCACATATTTCTAAAGTTAGCCCAGCAGTTAAAAGCCCTTAAAACTGGTAAAAACAAGAGGAAAATAAATATGTTTTCTGCATAACAAAGATAAGCTAGAATAACTAGACCTCTTCCCACATTAGAGGAAAACACCTTCATACCTCATGTCTGCCTCTTCTGCATGTAAATTTTGATTCTGGACTTCACCAGAGAGAGATAAATGTGGTATCAAATTCCAAAGCATTACGCATTTTCTCTGTCTCTGTCCCTCACTTTCCTCTCTCACTCTGTGTATATATTAATTTTATAGATCTTTTTATTGTCTGAACTACACTGGTTGTGTGAGAAGCAGAACAATAGGCCAAGAAGTTCCATTTCACACATGCCGTCCTTATAATTCAAATAGGACAATAAAGAGAGAGGGAGAGAGAGATCTATAAACTGGTGATAAATCAGTGTCCAGAACCAAATTAACCATCGAAATAGATTATCATAAAAATAACATGATGAAAAATATTCTTCACCTTCCTGGTTCAGCTGCCTGTAATGGACAGAGGGAGGGTGTCTGTTTGTGTGAATGTGCACGTGTGTACATGCCACACACACACATACACAAAGACACCCAGAAGCCAAGCAGTTTGTACATGCTGCTTGCTCCTCCAGGAACAGCAGAGGGCTAAGAAATTCAGGATTGATCAGTAGCATTTCCCAGTTTCTAAAATTCAGTTTTCATCCAACATGGGAAATGACAATATCATGTGTCAAGAGTTGTGTTAGAGCCTGAGGATACAAGATGAGCTAAAGAGAACACAATGCTTGTCCTTCTAAAACTTCCAGTCAGGGCAGAATAGATAGACAGTAACCCAATAACTACACAGATAAAATTTTTGAAATTATAAATCCTGCTAAGTGCCACCAAGAAAAGGCACTATAAATCCTGAGAGCATGTTCCAGGGGAACCTAATCTAACATGAGATCAGGAACAGAGCTTCGGAGCTGCAGAACCAGTAGGGTTTGGAAAGATATAAATGGTTCACTGGCAAAGCAAGCAACATTCTACATCAGCAGGAGGAATGAAACACTCTTTCCTTCACAAAAGAAGGCTGAGAAGAAAAGGATAAGAAGCGTGAATGGACCCCAGAGGCAAAGAAAGGAGGGGGCTGTTCCTGACAGAGGGAACCACATCTAGAAAGATTCTGAGGACAAAGGAGTGCTAACACATCCCCAAACTGAAAGAAGGTCACAGAAAGCAAGGGCAGAGTGGTACCACATGAGACAGGAGATGGGGCGGGGAAGACAGAAGGTAGATTGTACAGATTATTAACATGTGGGGGAGGGGAATTGAAGGGTGTGTTGGGTTTTCTTTTGCAAAAGCTCACGTTTCCATGTGAAGAAGTGATTTACCTGAAGGAAGCAAGATACTGGGAAGACAGTTGTCAGTCCCCCTGCCAGTCCTCCACAGGAGTCTAGGAGACAGATTAGACTTGACACTACCGCTAACTAGCTGTGTGACCTCGGGCAATTTGCTTCACCCCTTTAAGCCTCAAATTCCCCACCTGTAAAAGGGCAATAATAATGCTTTTAGTGGGGATTAAATGAGATCATGGCTGTGAACTGCCTGGTCTGCTGTAAGCCTTCAACCAATGTTAGCTACTGGTAGTGTTGGAGATGGAGAGAAACAGAGAGGGAGCTGTAAACAGTCCACCAACCAGCAGTCACCCTACCTAACCATCTCAAGGAGTGAGGCACATTTTCTTCCCTAGGAGAAAGGTCAGAGAGGAATGAATGGGGGGAAAGCAACTGATATCACTGCAACAAGTTTCCGAAATCTGAAATAATTCTTGTCTTTATTATAAATACCCCCAGTAATACTTAAGCCATGAAAGGTATCTGAAACCATTTAGAAAAGTAATTACTAAAAATTGCTCTAGTATTATATAAACCAGCTTTGGGACAACAGCAACAAAAAGATTACAGAAATATAAATAACTTGCCCAAGGTCATAGGGCTGATGTTGGCTAAAGCCAGGAGTTGAACCCAAGTTGAACTCCAAGTTTGCGCCTTTTCCAGGAGAGGGAGGGGCACAGCCTCATGAGAAGTCCTAACCCAACCTCTTCCTTCCAGAAGCTTTCAGTCTAGGCAATTGTTATTTACATTTAAAACAAGATGTTTCGTAGGCTATTTACATACCCAAAACTTCTAATGCAGTAAGAAAAAAAATTACCCTCTGTATTAACCACAGATTGAGGACTGAGAAACTTCCTTAATTAAGTCAAACAAAAGCTTTAGGTAGGATCTGCTTGTGGGAAGCTTAAAGTAATTGATTCTGAAATTAAGCATTTGTTCAAAATCTGAACATAGGACATTTGGTGTACCCCCTGCAAAAAACTCTCTCACCAAAACCAGAACTGGTTTCCCCTCGTTGATCCTCGAGGGTGTCCCCTTTAAACTTGTCAGCCTCCTTCACTTGAAGATAAAATCATGCAGGGGTATGGATTAGCTATCATGTCATTATAGCAGGCACAGCCGTCTGTTGCAGGTAAATTGCTAGGCAATGTAATAACAATGCAGTTTATTTACTGTGCAGGGTGCTTATCTACAGAAATGTTCCTGACAAACAAAGAAAGGCACAGCTAAATGCCTTTTCCTCAGAATTACAGACTGAAGCTATGCCAGCACCTTCAGAGAATAAAAATGCTAAATAAGCCCTGTATAAACAGAGTCCCTAAAAAGCCAAAGAATTTCTTTCCTAACAGAGAAAGCAGAAAAAGGAAATTGGCAGATGGGATGTCCACAAGGTCTTTCTCATGCCCCATTACTATCCACCAAATCACATCCCTAGGGGAGGAGGAGCGGGGACTGAAGACCAGTCAGGTTGAGTCCAGACACAGAGCACTCACTCAGTGATGACGATGATGATAATGATGGTGATGATGATGATGATAGTGATGATGACATCAACGGTGAGGTAGACTGCCACTTCTTGCATGCTTATCACCTGTCATTGCTCTCTTCAACATTATAACAGTTAAAGAGATTCATAGTAAGGAATTTGTCCACTGAGCTGTTAACTGAAGATGTGAAACCAAGTCTGCCTCCCTCCAAAACCAGAGCTCATATCCTAATACTAGACTGTTCTCAAGAACCTGAGGCACTCTCCTGAGGTTGGACTTGGTGTACATCTAGGACTCCTGCCCTCCCCTGCCATTGGCTCCTGTCTTATGCACATATCCCACTCAGTGAAGCATCTACTGGGCTCACACTTTGTGCTCCACAGTGAAGGCTGGTAGTACAAAGTGCACCATTTTGCTGAAAACCCAGCAGATACCTTTTAAACATACAGTCTTCCAGAATTAGAACAAGTTAACTAATGAATGAAGAATGAAGAAACCCAATTAAAGAGTCTAAGATGCAGTCTAGAGGGACACGACTAGAGTGTGCTTGCTCTAAAAAAAGAGAGAGAGAGAGAGCTATTACTTGATCAATAGTATTAATGTATCTGAAGAAAGAATGTCTCCACAGAAGGGAGGTGGAGTTCTCAGAGTTCAGAAAAATGGAGCATTATTGAATTTGGCAGTGTTTACTCAATTATGCCCAAGGGAGAGAGGAAGTGTATCTGGTAGTAGATAGAAACATGAACCAGGACTGTTTATTCACTTCGATTGACTTTGTGTGCCTACTATGTGCCATGTTGTATAACAGACACTATGATTAAACACACACACACAGACACACACACAGTTCCCGACACAGAGGAAACTGAAATGATAGTGACAGAGACCAACACATACACACTTTCTGCTAAGTGCTACATTAGAGGTATGTGAAGGGTACCATGGAGCATGCAGAAGGAACACTTAGTCCAAGGTCCAGAAAAACTTTCTGAAGCAACCCTTGAACTATGTTCCAATGAACAAGCATCATCTCAGACATAAAGGACACAAAGGAATTCCAGGCAGAAGGACCAGAAGTTGTTCACTTCACAGCAGGTGGGGGGTGGTGTCTCTTCAGTAGCCTGAGATTTATCACTGAAGGATGTTAGCTGGAGAGTGACAAGTTCAGCTTGCTCTCAGAAAGATCATTCTGGCAGGAGTGTAAAAAGTGGATACGAATGGAGAAAAGCCAAGGAGGCCCAGAGACCAGTTAAGAAGCTATTGTCAAAGACCCTGGTGAGGATACTTCCTAGGTCAGTGGTAGCCAGAATAAAGAGGAGAGGTAAAACTAAATATTTAAGAAGTGATGTTATTGACTGGTTGAAGGAGAGTTAAGAAATCTAGGATGATTCCAAGTGTAGCTTAAATGATGGGTTGGATGGGAAGGATGAAGGAGAAGTGAGGGATCCCGGATGAGTCCAATTTCTGGCTTGAATGACCAAGTTGATGGTGATGTCATGACCTGAGATAGGAAATATAGGAATAGAGAAAGAACAGCAAATTTGCATTTGGAAGATTAAAAACTAAGTTTGGTTTGGTCCATGTGGCGTTTTCAGTGCCCCTTGGACATCCAGGTGGAGCTGTCCAGTAGGCTGTGGGACATATAAATCTGAAAATCAGAAGAGTCATCAGGGTTGAAGGTAAATAAGGTAAATAATGGAACATCATGAGCATATAAGTGATACTTAAAACTATGAGAGTGAAAGAGATTAGGCAAAGATGGATAGAAAGAGGAGTGGCTGGCTGGCTAGATGGATGGATTGCAGGGAAAATAAGTTAATTAAAATGAGATATACAGTTTTAACTAGCTTTAATTTTTGGAAGGTTTTAAAACTTTTATTTGAACTTAGATGAAAAAGAAACTAAAGTAAGTGAAGGAAAATAAACTCCCGATAGAAGTTTCTTTGCTATACATGGTAATATTTCTTAAAAGAACCCTCTAGTTTAAGATAAAAAGATTACTTAAAAAGCATAAAGTGACCCGAGTCATTTTTAAAAATCAACCTCCTGCTAAGAAAGATGAAAAAATGTGTCCTCTTTCTCCTCCACCCATATTCCCTGTTGAGTAATTACCACTAGTCTACTGACTACTCCATTCCTGAGTCCTTTGTTTGGATTTACCTCTCACATGCTTGAATCTTGTCATTGAATAATTTTTTTTCCCCAAGAAGTTTTAATACATTCTGTATTTCTTGAGTTTGTTGGTGTGTGATGATATTTACCTGTTGTTTTTACATTTGACCAATACTTTGGCTGGGTATAATATTCTTGAATAACTTTTTCCCTCAGAACTCTGTAGATATTATCACTATATCAGCTTCTGGGATTCAGTGAAAGTCCAAAGCCAGCCAAATATTCCTCTTAATAAGTGGCTAGCAAAGCCCGTGTCATTAACCAAATGGTAGGGGGAGGGAGACTCAGAGGGTCTCTCTCAGCAAGTTTGGCTCCTTCAGCTTTTCAGATGGACAAGGCTTTTCCTTGGTCATAATGAAAGGCAATGTTGAAAGCTACAAACCATCTCTGCCTCATTAAATCTTCTCACCCCTGGAGACTATGCCCAGATGTCCTCTACCATCCTTTCAGGCTTTCCCCTCCCTCATTCCTAGGCAGAATTATTGTATTTCTATAGCAGGTGTGCCCCTTCCCCACTAAATTATAAACAGCTTGAGAGGGGAACCATGTTTTCTTCATTATAACCCCAGCACTCTTCACACTGCTAAAACCAACAGGGGCTCAAATATTTACTGAATAACCTACTTAGTCTCACTTTTTTTTACAGATACTTGAGGGGTTCTCTAGAGCAGTTGTGCTGGAACTTGAGCACGCACCAGAGTCAGAATCACCCAGAGGGCTGGATAGAATACAGCTTCTCAGGCCCCATCCTGAGTCTCTGATTTAGCAGGCCTGGCTGGGGCTCAGGAATCTGCATCTTCGGCAAGTTCCCTCGTGATGCTGACACTGCTGGTCCAGGAACCACATTTAGAGAACCATTGATTTAAAGCACCGTTAGAAACAGAAATAAATTGAAGGAACCCTTACAAACTAAGAGTAAATAAGGTTCAGATAATAAGCTTATGTGTACCTCCCAAACCTTCCCCTGGCTGGTTTGGCTCAGTGGATTGAGCGTCGGCCTGCGAGCTAAGTGTCGCTGGTTCGATCTTCCAGTCAGGGCACATCAGAGAAGGAAAACTCTGACTCCAAAAAACCTCCGCTGCCTTGCGGCATACCTCTTCAGGGGAAAGGCTAAGGGAGTAAACCCCGACAGAAAATCCGGAGCCGGAGTCCCTAAGGCGGTTTGACGTTGTAGTCAACACCGGCAACTCCTGCGGCGCACCTGAAGCCAAGCTGTATTGACTCCGTCTTTCCCTTGGACCCTTCAGCTGCGAAGAGAGGGGGGGGTCTGCTGCATGGGCAACAGCAGACCCTCCATATCACCCTGCCCAGGCTCTGTAGCTTCAGCTTCACTGGAGAGGACACTCCAGCGTCATCGCAAGATGTCGATTCAACACGGGAGGAGACACTGTCACTCCCGAGTCGGACTGCACAGCCATTCTCGGCGGTGCAGATAGACTCTTAAGAAGCTACACCATCGTCTCTCGAGACAGACGGCTGCCGACGACGACCTCCCAAACCATCAAAATCTGGTGAGCTAATTTACTCCATATCATGAGCCTAACATAAGCCCAAATAAATGTTAGAGTGTGTGGCCAACGAGAAGAGATATCTTATGATGTTCCACTTAGTTTTTCTTTCTGCACTCATGAGTAAATACTTTATAGCTATGTTACTTACCATGATTCTCTAACTTTTATATTATAACTATTAACTACACTAACATTAATTCAATTCAATAGCTGAGTGGGAGAATAAATCCAGAGAAACTTTAAGTACTCCAAACCAAATTCTCCCTCAAAATAAAATAATAATAATAATAATTTAAAAATCCATTACTATCTCATCTTATCTGATTTCTCAGGCTTTTCTCTCTCTCTCTCTCTCTGCTTATCTCCCCGCCCCGCTCATCTCCTAGGCACATGAAATATTTGTGGTTCTTAACTCAAGTCAAAACTGCAAACCACCACTAGGTACATACTTTCTTCTATGCCATTCACGCCATTTTGCCATTTAGTGCCTGAATAAAATAAGGTCTGTAGTCCCAAGGCCTCTATAGCAACCTATAAGTGGTGACTTGTACTCATTTTCTTAGTGTTTAACTTTTCTGAGCACTAAATCTTCCCCGGTTTTCTGCAGGCTAAGACCCATTGCAGTGCACCAATGTTGCATTGCAGTGCCACCTAGCGTCTGCTGCTGGTAGAGGCATAGAGCTAACCTATTCTGCGCACTCACCACCGGCTGGCTGGTTAAAGGAAAATACAGTCGTTCTGGATTCAAAAGAACCCTGGCTCTACAAGAAAGTGTTCGGTATAAGGTTAAGGAGGCCTCCCATCTGGAGCTTCCACCTGGAACTATGAATTGCTGAGTCATCATTTGAAATGATGTCATCAGTTTAAATTTTTACTTTGCATTAGGGTTTTAACTCTGAATGGCAAGAGGCGTTCGGTGGTAAAGGTATGGAAAGGAGCAAACAGCAGCTTCCAGGCCTTTCAGGTTCTGCTTCTTGTGGCCGTGCCTGTGGCTGAGCTTCACTGAGATCTGCAGGACGAATATCAGCTTGGCCTGCCTGGGAACGAGGTAGAAATGGAGCCCTGTACACTGCACGTTAAGCAAGCAGCAGTCACATTAGAAACCAAGGGTCCATTAGCTCTCATTTAATGTTTTTTCTCAAGCAGATAAGTACAGGCATCGAACACCCCGGCCCTTTGATGACACATAAATCACAGGTCAGTGCCTTCCATGGGGACTCCTGTTTGCTAAGTGAATAGTTAGATCAGGAGCAAAGAAGCAACATTTCAGCGCACTTAGAGACCCAGGGGGATGAACTGCTGGCCCAGGGTAGGGCCAGAGTTTCTCCCTGCAATTTAATGATTAAAACCTTGCTCCTGATTGAGATAACTGGCATATCATTTCAGGCCTTCCACGGGCAGCGGCTTGCATGAAGAGCTGCTCCTAGTCCCACATCTGCCATTTACTTCTTTCTCAGGGGGTTGGTTTCCACAAGCCCTACTGAGTGGAGAGCAGACTGTGAGACCCTATGTCTTGGAAGTGGACCTTTTTCCACATCCAATCCTCAGAATCTCTCTCTTCACTATTCATGCCAAGAGGCACAGAGGCTGAGGGAGCTGGCAACCAAGCAATGTTAATGATGAACCCTCCCTGAAGGTCCATGAACTTGGGCTGCTGAGGTCCTGGAAACTGCCTTGTGGCTTTTCTGTGGATTCCATGAGTTTTGTACCTAAGACCAGCTTGAGTGGGTTCAGCTCCCTATTTCTAAAACTGCTTCCCTAAGAAACCTTGAATCTTAGAGCATGTAATGGACTCAGGTTAGGACTTCTGCTCCCTACTCCACTCTTTTGTAGAAAAGCCTCCACAGCCAGCACCCAGCCCACCAATGCTCCTGTTGGTCAGCCCAAGGCAGGAGCTGGCTACTCCCAGGGGTAGGGGTTGGGGACAACAGAGACAATGAGGACCAGGGTATGGTCTGCAGACTGCTGCCAGCTCACAGTCTGTTACTGATCTGCAACAAGAAAAGTACAGGAACAAAGAATAAGGGTTCTGTAACATTTTTTCAGAGCAACTTAATATCTTATCAAATCTAATAACAAAATCAGAGCTTGTATTTTGTATGTCTGGGGGTCTTTTTCCTTCATTTTTAGTGTTTGTTGTATTTTACCAAAAAATATCAGTTCACAAATGATTGGAAATAAAAAACAGGAACAAAACACACAGATCCTCCACTGCCAATAGTTTGAAAAGCACTACTCCAAACCCCACCACACTTGCTCCAGGCCCCGCGGGCACTCAGCTGGCAGCGTCTCGCTTAGAGAAGACAGCGATACTAACTAAGTCTTCTCTCCAAGGAAAAGCAATGACTCACAGGAGAGGCAAAGACTACTCTTCACATCTGTCTATGAAAAGGATCTGCCCTTAGATCAGACTGGTCAGAGGCAGGGCTCCAAACTGTCCAGGAGAGAAAACATCTAAGACCCGCAGCACCCTGATGAAGTCCACACAAAGTATTCCAAGAGGGCCGGAGGCCTGCCAAGGGCAAACCGTGGGGCTACATCCAGATGTGAGGCAAGTGGCCTTCATACAGTACTTTTCTGTCCCATCTCCCCAGGGACCCCAACACACACACACACACACACACACACACACACGCACACACACTCACACTCACATTTCCTACCCCCTCTGGGCAGCACCACATTCTCTTGCAGCTGGTACAGGGGCATAGACATGGAAGGTGTTGGGCTCCCACATGTCCTTGGAGACACCTCGCCTGGGTCTCACCTTACCCTCTCCAAGGAAGAGACAAGGTCACTGGGGACATAGGGTGGGCCCTTAGGTTGTGCCAAAGCCTCTCAACTCTAAATTCTCTCTGTATGGGTCCAGAAAAAGAAAAACGGATATGAAAACACCTTCTTTTAAAAAATAAATAAATAAAGGTGTTCCTTTAACATGTAAAAATGAGAAGTATAAGAAGAGGGAGAAGAGATACATGGAAAGGGAGATAGAAAGGAGAAGGGAAGGAAGGCAGGTATGAAGGACAGCAAGTTCCATGCGGGCAGAAACAGGCCCAGCACCCAGCACAATGTAGGCACCTAATGGCTCTCACCCAGCTGACACAGGAGCAAAGAGGGAGAAGTCACCCAGACGGCATCCAGCCGCCCAGACTCCTGCTGCCCTCCTCACAGGTGTTCGCTGTCCTCCTGCAGCCCATGGAGGAAGCAGGCAGGGGTGAGGGGCGGCGCATGGGTGAGGGCGGCCAGGCAAGGGGGCGGCTGGGCATGGACTGCTTCTCTGAAGCCGGACTCCTTGCTGCTCTCCTTTCTTTTTTTTTTTTTTTTTTCCCCTCTTAAAAAAAAAAAAAATTGTTTTGATGCAGGGAAGAGTCACTGATTTCATCTGAAACAATTCCCAAACAGGATATGGCGTCTCAAACAGCTCCTCAGCCCTTGGCAATTGTTGTGGGCAGGTGTTTCTTGTGAATGCCAGGCAGCACGTAGGGCGCTCAGAGTGGGGAGAACTGGGAGGTGGCGCAGCTGGTGGAGGCCAACCCAGGGCAGGAGGCACTGGTGACGCCCACCCTGTATCATCCCCTGTGGTCCAGGAGTTAGACTCCTTCCCACACACCTCCAAAGCCCCCTTGCGAACCTCACTTCCAGCCCCCAGTCTTGACTGTAATAAGAACTCAGTTTTCACTCTTGTCACTTCTATAATTCGTAAGATAAAAATGAAACACAGCCTCAAAGGGAGAACTTAACCTGCAGAGAACGAAGTGGAAGAAAGGAAGAACAGGGAAGGCCGCCTGGCAACAGCACACAGAAACAGGGTGGACTTTACCTACTCAGGCTCACACCAGCACGTGGACACTAATCCAACTGAATTAAAAGTTCAGCAATAAAAATCAGTACACACATGCATTTGCAGTTCAAATTTCTCTAAGAATAAAATAGAAACAAGAAGTAAGGAAGCATGAGGAATTCTCCAACACGTCCAACTTTTTAAGTAGCCCAAGGCAAATAGTTAGAGAGTTATCCCATAACCCAGCAATCCACTCCTAGGTATAGGATATACCCAAGAGAAATGAAAACATATATGTCTACATGAACATTTGTACACAGATGCTTATAGCAGTATTATTCATGATAGCCATGAAGTGGAAACAACCCAAACATGCATCAACTAGTGAATGAACAAATAAAAAGTGGTATATCCCTACATTGGTATATTATTTGGTAGTAAAAAGCAATGAAGTACTGATACATGCTATAACATGGATAAACCTAAAAATGCTGTGCTAGGTGAAAGAAGCCAGTCACAAACAATCACATATTATATGATTCCATTCATATGAATTATTGAGATAAGCAAATCTATTGAGACAGAATGCAAGTGAGTAGTTGCCTAGGGCAGTAAGGGAGAGGAGGGCTGTGTAAGCGGGATCGAGGCGTGACAGCTAAGAAGTACAGGCTTTCTTCTGGGGTTAATAAAAATCATCTCAGGTTGACTATAGTGATGATTGCTCAGCTGTGCAAACACACTAAGAACTATTGAGTCATACACTTTAACTGAAGCAGTTGTGTTACATATGTTCACGTAAAGAAAACTATGAAAAAAGAGAGGAAGACGTTATCTCCCAAGCAAGAGATGAGAAAAGGGGCATATCCAGTGGACTTATTGACCCCTGTGGCAAGGAAAGGGTTAGGAGAGCGTGCTGAGTCTTGAAGTACTAGTGTTACAGAAACAGTGGAGTCCAAAACCAAAACCCAGAGTTTGCGGCTGGGAGATAGGGGAAAGGAAGCAGCTTCAGGATTCCCTTGCATGCCTGGGGCTAGTGGCTGGAAACATCGTTGCACAAAGATCCGCTTTACTTCCAAGGCTCAGGAAGATGGGAGGGATCTTGGACTGTGGGCTGGTATGGAAGGAGCCTACAGAGCCTGGGAAGGTTCTGTGAATGGTCAGAACTGCTTGCAACACCCACTGCATCAGAGGACGCAGTCAAGGGATAGATAAGCAGCTGCGGACATTTTAGCTCTCTCTGGCTCTCTGGGGCTCGCTCTCTCGCTCTCTGGCCCTGGCTCTCATGGACTCCCTCCATGTGGCTTGGAGGAGCAGGTCTCTCCAGGCTGCTTAAAGAAGAAGTTCTTGCCATGTGGTTTTGAGAAGGAGAGGAGATCCACGAAGTTTACAGGAAGAAGGCAGTTTACAAGGAGGCTGAGAATCAAGGCGGTTCTGCATTGAGAGCTGGAGGGCACCACAGCACAGAAAGGACCTCCCCAATCAGAACTGAGTGATTGGCAGCTACTGATAAACCTGAACTGTGCCTAGGAAGTAGGGAAACGGTGTTTCTGACTTTCCTAAGACTAGCCAGGTCTGGGAGGGGGAGGCAGGACTATGTGTAAATAAACAATTCTTTTTCTTTTCACTAAACTCTGGTATTGAGAGTTATAATTCTGGCGGTGGGCAATCGGGCCCTTAATTAAACAGCCCATGGGTTCTGTTTCAATCGGAGAAGCCCAGAGGTTCTGTTACACTAGGAGTGATTCTTCACACCCCTTCACTCCTCACTGCTGCCTCCAAGGCCCCTGCTCCAAGGCTTCCCCCAGCTGCTCCTAGGAAGGAGCACCACTCCTTTTTCGGATGTTTTCATAATGAAAAGAACTGGTAAGTGTTCACAGTGTTACCCTTCTAGAGATCTTTCCATTTTCCTATTATAATCACAGAAACTTAGACTCTTCGAGCCTGAGGGACAACCTCTGTACTGGACTCCTGTGTGTCCTGTGGGCCCTTTCAGGCTGCCACCTTGGAGCCCAGAGGGGGTCTGGGCACACCATTCTTTTCTTTTTAATTCTCACTCCATGTGGTTCAATAAAATGCTTGGGGTTGAAAAGATAGATAAAGCCTTAGCCCTCCACAAAGAATAAATTACCCTGAACAACCCAGCCCAGAAGTTTTAGAAAGCTGACTGTGCTTTTCCCAAACATCACCGGCACCACGAGGCCACGTCGCCTTCAGTGAGCTCCGCACAGCCATTTGTAGGCTGCCAGCACATCGGCAGCTGCCTCCCTCCACCGCTGGACACTACTCCAGACCCTTCTCAAGGCCCTGCCAGGCCTGATGCCCGCTACAATGCTCTCCAATCCTGTCTGCGTCACAGTCAGCTGACCCAGGGCAACAAATGGCTCATGGCAAACACGCATCCCACACACAGGTCATCGGGAAAGTCTGAATCAGGGCCTGGCTGAGCCTTTCTGCAGTGCATGACGGCTAACAATTTGTTTACATAAATGGGCCAGGAAGGCGGCCAGAAGAAAACCACAGCTAAGTTTGTCCATCACACTAGCCATAATTCTTGCTCACAAAAAAACACATGGCACAACAGAATCCTGTGACTTACAACCGAAAAACTGAGACTGTTACCTGGTGCCAGCTGCTCTGACCAACACAACACTACCTAGAAAAAACACCTACCAGGTTTTCTTGCACTTCACTAAGCTGCACAATGATGAACTTGACCAAAGTACCATCAAAAGCTCCAGAGAAACAGTACCTAGGAGGTCTGTGGTTTCTATTTACAATCTTTATTTCAATTCTCTCTCATCCAGAGCCCAGTTACTGTCAAGCCCTTTCTCTGAGCCCGCATTACTGAAATCTAGTGCCTCGCAAAGGTCTTCATAGACAACAGGCTTTTGGTAAAGGCTTCAAGAAATTGATGAGTTAATTCACTAATGAGAAAATTAATTAATTATTTCAGAAGTAAAATAGCTTAGAAATAAAGAATATTTGAATTTGGTCATCCGTATTTTTATCATTTACCACCTTACTCAGGATGTTCAAGTGAACATATAGCATGGTAGGGCTTGGCGGGGACTTAGACACTACGCTCTGATTAATGTCAAACTTGCCAACGTCCCCGAGGCCAAGGAGCAACGCATCTGAGATTTCCATTCCCGTTTAGGTTAGTATATCAGGGTAAGGCTAGCTACTGCCATAAAAAATAAATAAATAATTAAAACCTCAACATTTCAGTGGCTTGGCAACATAGAATTTCATTTTTTATTCATAGAACCATTTCATGTGGGAATTCCTGGCCTGCAGGTGGCTCTTCTCCACAGGAACCCAGGCTCCTTCCATCCTGTGGTTCCACTTTCCCCTCGGGGCCCCAGCCAGGAGACAGGGGAAGAGAGAGGAGAAAGGGCTCACCTGCTTCTGCACCACCTTGGTCTTTATATTAGAATCTTAGCAGAAATGTTCAAGCCAGGTAATGGGGGTTGGGGGAAGGCCACTTAATATGGGAATTTCAGGAGCTGAAAAGCCAAGCAGAGGCCTTAGGAAATCTGGGGTTTAGCATCAGCATTAAGTCACTCCCATCCCAAGACTTGAAGAGCCAACCCAATGGCCACTTTTGAGCCACAGAGAAGACAGCTGGGCAACTGAGACATGGAAGAGGGGCTATTAGTTAAGAGCTGAGACCACAGAGATGTCACCAGAAGCAAAAATATCAGAGCTGAAAAACCCTGTCATCTCCCTCCCTCCCTCCAATCTTCTGCCAGTGCCCCTCTCCCAAACTTAGCCAGGACAAGGGCAGAAAGCCCGGAAAATTGTAGTTGGCAGGGACAGTCCCCTACAGAATGAGCAGAGCATGGAGCATGCGAAGAAGTGGATCTGATGGCAAACAAGCAAGTGATAAACAATCCATAAGGAACACTAGTCACTTTCATTGGCAAGGATTAGTTATAGGACCTTGCCAAGAAGCAAGGGGTGTTGGGAAATGTAGTCCTTGTCTGGACAACTACTTAACCAGTTACGTAGCAGAAGGAGGAACACAAACTGTTAGAGAACCATTGGCCATCTCTGCCACAGTTAGATCTGAATAGATTCTCTGCCCACCAGCAGCTCCATTTTCACATGAGGTTCATGAAGGACAGAACTATAGGAAAAAGACCCTGGTGACTCTATAAAGCAGCCTTATTGTTTATTTCTCCTCATGCCATCCCTGAAATGCAGAGGGCTGGTGGGAAGGGGAGGAGGAGAAATTAATAGCAGCTGCTTGGTGCTCCTGGGAGGAAGGGGCTGAACGTCCAGAGTGCTGCTCCCTTGGTGACCTGCTGCTGACAGAGATGTCCTCCTGGAACTTTGGGGTGAACTGGGGGTGTTGAAGCATGAAGGAACCAGTGAACAAGACAGATTTGGCTTCTTCCCACATGAAGCTCGTGGCTCTACTTTATTAGGAGTTGTACAAAAAGAGCTTGGTAGAAAAGAAGTGGAGCCCAAGATGAAGGATAACAGACTATCTTGCTCTGAGCACGACTTATACTGTAGCTCCAAACATTTATTTTTAGGCAAGCTCCTTCTGTCATTATCTTAGAGGTATGCTTACATTCTTAGTTTCTATATTTATATTCCAACTAATACAGATGACTTCCCACGCTTTCATCCTCCAACACAGCAATCCATTCCCACAAACTGCATTTCTGCTGCACTCCTGAACTCCAAGTGCATAGGTGGAGGCCTCCCCCCACACCAGCCAGAGCAGTTCTACTCATTCCTATTTTATACATTGGGCTACTTATCCACCTTGGATAAAAAGCTTGCAAGCCATAAATCTAGTTTAATTCCTCCTTTTACATGTGAGAAAGCAAAAGTTTAGTGCGAGGAGGAGACTCGGAGAGACGGCGCATTTAGTGTGTCGTGGAGACAGGTCTAGACCCTGGGGTCCCAACCCCAGCACAGTGCTCTTTCTACAGTTACCTTTAGGAAATCCTGACAAGAACAGTCTCTCAAGTATGTCTTCCTTGTGGAAAGTGCCAAGAAATTCTCTGCCCCTGAAGATTATATTCATGGGGAATGTTTGCTTTCAGTGCTCTGCAGAGGTGCCCATTTCCTCATTCATTCAGGCCCCTTTGATGACAAGGGACAGAAATCCACTAAGAATGCTTAGGCCAAAAAGAGGAACTCCATTATAAGGAGCTCAGGGAGCTCAGGGCAGGAATGCAACAGGGCCCAGGTACAAGCTGGAACCAGGGATTCAAACAGCTTTAGAAATCTCACTCCATGGCCTGCTTTGCCTTTTCTGTATAACCTCTTCATCTTCTATCTCTGCAGATTGGATTTTGCTACTTTGCTATTCATGTAGCAGAAGATAGGTCCTACCTGCTCCCAAGGTATATGCTCCTATGCTGCTAGCCCCATACACACTTGTTTGGGGAATAGGGGTCAGTTTTAATGAAGTATCAGTTACATACAATAAAATTTATTTTTTGTTAAGTACATAATTCTTGAGTTTTGACAAATGTATACAGGCATGCAACCACTACCACAATTAAAATATAGAACACATGCCCTGGCTGGTGTTGCTCATGAGCACTGGCCTGTGAACCAAAGGGTTGCCAGTTTGATTCCAAGTCAGAGCACATACCTGGGTTGCAGGCTAGGTCCCCAGTTGGAGATGTGCGAGAGGCAACCATACATTGATGTTTCTCTCCCCCTCTTTCTCCCTCCCTTCCCCTCTCTCTAAAAATAAATAAGTAAAGAGAGAGAACACAACCATCACTCCAAAAAGTTCCTTTGTGCTATTTTCAGTTAGTCCCCTCCCCCACTCTCAGCCTTGGCAATCACTGATCTGTTTTTTATTCTAATCTAGTCTAGTCTAACATTTTGACTCTTCTAGAACTTCATGTAAATTAACTCATACAGTGTAATGTTTTTAGGATTCACACTCTTGTTATGAGCACTTGTGGTTAGTCCCTTTTCGTTATTCAGAAATATTACATAGCATAAATATACCACAATTTGTTTATCCATTGTTGATGGACATTTGAGTTGTTTCCAGTTTGAGGCTATTATGAATAAAACTGCTATGAACATTCATGTACAGGTCTTTGTGTAGATTCACGTTTATGTTTTCATTTCTCTTGGGAAACTATTTAGGAATGGGACTGCTGGGTCATATTTTAAGTGTATGTTTAACTACAAAATTCTCAAACTGTTTTCCAAAGTGGCTGTTCCTTTCTGTGTTTCCACCAGCATTGTGTGAGCATTCCAGCAGCTCCACACCCTGTCAAACACTTGGCATGGTCAGTCTTTTTTAGTTTGTGCCATTCTAATAGAAATGCAGTGGTGTCTAATTGTGGTTTTAATTTGTATTCTCCTAATAAATAATGATGTTAATCATCTTACCACATGTTTATTTGCCAACCATAACTTTGCTTTAGTGAAGGGTTGAACTCCTTTGTCAATTTCTGAAGAATTTTTTGTCTTCTTATTGAGTTGTAAGAGTGTTTTTATATTCTACTTATGAGTCTTTTATCAAATGTGTGTTTTACAAATATCTTCTCCAAGTCTTTGGCTTATTTTTTGATTTTCTTAACAGTACATTTCAAAGAGTAGCTTTTTTTCTGAATAAAGTCCAATTTATGAAATTTTTCTCTTATGGTTCCTACTCATTGTGTCCTATCAAAGAAACTTTGCTCAATCCAAGGTCATAAAGATTATGTCCTATGTTTTCTAATAGGAGTTTTATAGCTTTATCTCAATGATCCACTTTAATTTTTACCTATAGTACATCTCTCAATTGCTTTTATTCACACTGTTTCCCTTTCTCCCCAAAACTAATTCTCTGGGAAAAGGACAACTTTTAAGACTCTCAAGAGGTGAAATTACCTTGTAGAAATTTTTACAAGAAAGATCCTCACTTGAGATTGATGGCTGATTCATACTCAGTGAAGAAAGAAAAGAGGTAGAGAATCTAATATCCATCTCATTCTGACTTCTCATTCTTGCCCTGAGGAAATACAATTAAATGCTTCCTTGCAGTCATAATGTACAATGTTGAGCTGAGGCCTACTTGCTAGGGGATAGTTAGCTTTATCACTAAAAAACACTCAGATCAGTGGAGTCCACTACATTTAATCTCACATCACCCTGATTAACAGCACAACTGCTGCTTTGCTAGCACAGATGCTCAAAGAATAGCAAATATTAGAAAGAAAGACTATGGTAATGAATTATGATAAAACATTCTGGAAATTTTACAAAGAAAAGTATGGTCTTCAAATAGAAGTTTCTGGATAGAACGTTGGGCAGAAATTGCCAAGAAGCAAAGTGGGAGCTAATCGGGTCAAGGTAGCAAGAAATTCAGACAAAAACTACTGTTCAGGAAATTTATCTGAACTCTACAGGTATGAAATATCAGCATAAAGGCTATAATTGTCACATGCTCTTTGATTTTAAAAATAAAACAATTTTTGGACATTTAGAACACATCCTTTAAATAAAAAAAATACATATGCATGAAGAAGAAATTTCCATCATAAAATCTTTACACAACTCTTAAGCAGTGGTGGAAAGTGCAGATCCTGCTTCCATTTCAAGTGCCAGCAGAGGCTCTTTGAAGGATACAGAAGAGTGAAGCAGAAAGTTTCAACCTTTCCTGGGCTCCTAGGAGCCTCTGTGAGCCCCTACTCTACAGTCCTTGTGCCCACAGCCTTGCTTCCCACTGAGCCTCTCGTCCCTCATGTGCTGCATATTTGGGTAATCCTGCTAAGCCCCCTCTGCGCATGCAAAATTGTGAATGGAAAAACGATCAATGATAGCAGGGCTGAAAGTGGGGGAGGGGACTCTGAATATAGAGAAAAATTGATCACCAGGCAACTCAAGTGTCTGGATAGGAGGCAAAGAACAAGCAGAGAAAGATGTTTTGTTTTGTTTTGTTTTTAATATGCTTTATTGATTATGCTGTTACAGTTGTCCCAATTTATTTTCCCTTTATTCCCCTCTACCCAGTGACACCCCTCCCTCCAGTTGCCTCCCCCCTTAATCAATGCCCATAGGTTGTGCATATAGTTCTTCTCAACATCTTCCTGTCTACCCCACTCCCTCCTACTATGCTTAATTCCTGTACCATCTCCCTCCCTTTCTCCACTTTCCCCTCCCTGATGACCTCCCCCCAGTATGTTCCCCATACCTATAATTCTTTTCCCACTCTTATTGCCTACTTAGTTTGCCTCTGTTTCGGTTCCCTAGCTTCTGTTATTGTTTGTTGTGATACAGTTTTCATTCTAATGTTCATAGTTTTGAACCTCTTTCTCATAAACAAGTCCCTTTAACATTTCATTTAAAAGTGGTTTGGGTCTGATGAACTCCTTCAGTTTTACTTTGTCCTGGAAGCACTTTCTCTGCCCTTCTATTCTGAATGACAGTTTTCATGGATAGAGTATTTGTGGTTGTAGGTTTTTGCTTTTCATTACTTTGAATATTTCTTGCCAGTCCCTTCTTGCCTGCAGAGTTTCTTTTGAGAAATCAGCTGATAGTCTTCTTAGGACCCCTTTGTACATAATTCCCTTTTTCCCTCTTGCTGCTTTTAAGATTCTCTCTTTATCCTTAATTTTTGACATTTTGATTCTAATGTGTCTTGGCGTGGTTCTCCCTGAGTCCAGTGTTCAGTTTTTTGTTGGTTTTTTTTTTTTTTTTTTTTTTAATTCTCTGTGCTTTCTGGACCTGTAAGTCTATTTCCTTCCCCAAGTTCGGGAAGTTCGGCTTCATTGCTTTTTTACATAATTTTTTCATTTCTAGTTCTTCTTCTTCACCTTCTGGCAACCCTATGACTTGGATGTTGGCCCGCTTATAGCTGTCCAATAAGTTTCTGAGCCTCTCCTCATTTTTCTCACTTTTTGTTTCCTCTTTCTGCACTGGTTGACTGTTTGTTCCCTCCCTATGTTCCGATTTGTTGATTTGATCCCTGGTCTTCTTGCCCTCACCACTAGTTTCATATGTGTTTCTGTTCATTTCATCAGGACTAGCCTTTATTCCTTTCCCGTCTCATTTAAGATCTGCTGTTAGGTCTATAAGCATTTTTATAACCAAAGCTCTGAACTGAGCCTCAGAATGATTTCCTATCTGATGTTTCATTAGATAAGATATTTGCTGTCTGGTCAGCTGCATCACTGGGATCTCTATCATGACCTGTGCCATCCTGACAGTTTTGTGTTTACCTTTGCTTCTTGGGCGGGCCTGTCATCCCTCCTTCGCTATAGGGGGGCGAAGGTTCACCGGGTGAACCTTCTCACCATGCTGTGGCATTTTCTGCGGGGGTGGGGGTCCAAGATGGATTCCTGCCTTTCACTCTCCACTGAGAAACTGGGAGCCTCCTTCTCCATCCCCACCCCCTCCAGGCCTCACAGTCCAAGGCAATGGGAGTCTGCCTTCCTCGACGTTGGAATCGCAAGCTGACAGGTCTGGTCTGCAGCCAAGGGTGCTCCCGAGGCACTTCTAATCTCCCCTTAAATACAGGTGTCTGTGTTTACCGCTCTCCTACCACTATCACCGCTGCGGCTGCTGCCAGCACAGCTTAACTCTCCGCCCTGGCTTCACCCCTCCTACGCGTCCAGATGAGCACCATTTATTTATAATTTCATATGTTGAACTTCCATGTATTTTCTGGAACTTCTGGTTATTTCTGGTTTTGCGGTAGTTGTATTCCTTCTTAGAAGTGGAGGTAGATAGAGCTTGTCAGTCTAGGCCTCTATCTTGGCCAGAAGTCACCTGTATGTGTTTGGCTCTGTGTCTTAGGTAGAGCTATCACTCCTGTTACATTGTAAGGGGCGAAGCCTTAGGGATTCATCAGTACCTCGTGACCTATTTCACCACATTGTGGCACTGTATGTGGGGGAGGAGTTTGAGAAAGAACAATGCCACTTGCCCAGAACTCGCCCCTTCTCCAGGCACTTTTCCCACATCAGTATGGGACTGGTGCCTCTCTACCTGTTGCCCTCACTGTCATTCCCAGAGTGGATGGGTCTGCAGACATTCTAGGACTGTGGGGGCACTTTAAACAAGTGGAGTCTGCTGAGAGACTGGCATTTCTGCCTCCACCCCAACCCCCACTGGTTTGCACAGTCAAAAGGAATGAGGCTTGATTTTCCCTGGTGCTGGGACCGTGAGCTGCACAGTCTGGTGAGGAGCTGAGGAGGTTCCCCAGATGTCCCTCCTGACTTTTTAAAATGTGTAATTGTGTTTTCCACTGGCCTGCCACTGCCGCCGCCGCTGCTACCACCACACTGTGTTCTTTTCCCCCCGGCTCAGCCCCTCCTGTCTGATGAGTATTTCTTCTTTACATCTTTGTTTGTTGGACTTCCACGCAGTTTTATTTTCTGGAACTTCTGGTTGTTTCTAGTTTTGAGGTACTTGTATTCCTTCTTAGTTGTGGAGGGAGATGCAGCATGGCTGTCTACGCCTGCATCATGGCCAGAAGTCCTCCAACTACCTCTTTCTAGAAGGTTCCCTGATTCCTGGCTTAGGTGGCAGCACTCAGTGAGTTCTACTCCTACACAGGGCAGAATCCCAGAGAATTTAGATGACACTGGACTTAGAGGTTCTTAAACCTGCAAACTGTTCCATGTAGAAATAAGAGACATGTATCCTTTTGTCCAGACTGCCTCCTTAGCCTGCCTCAGGAAGCAGGTCATTATGGAGTCACATCCTTCCCTGGGGAGAGGGATGCAGAGAGAGACGGATTAATAGTCCCATCCCACTTTTGGCCAAGATGGAGACCTAGACAGACACACTGTGTCACCTTCCACAACTAAGAAGGAATACAACTACCTCAGAACTAGAGAAAACCAGAAGTTCCAGAAAATCAAGCTGCATGGAAGTCCAACAAACAAAGATATAAAGAAGAAATACTCATCCAGACAGGTAGGTGGGGTGAAGCCAGGGCAGAGAGGATGTGGTGTGGTGGCGGCGGCAGCAGCAGCAGCAGCGGCAGGCTGGTGGAAAGCACAGTCAAACATTATAAAAAGTCAGGAGGGACACCTGGGGAGTGCTCTCAGCACCAGACCAGACCACATAACTCATGGTTCCAGCACCGGGGAAAATAAATCCCCATTGTTTCTGACTGTGAAAACTAGTAGGGGTTGGGGAAGAAAAAGAAATTGTTAATCTCTCAGTAGAGTCCGTTTGCTTAAAGGGCCCCCACAGTCCTAGAACATCTGCAAACCCACCCACTCTGGAAACAATGACCAGGGAAACAGCTAGAGAGGGGCCAGTCCCATATGGAAGTGGGAGAAGTGCCTGGAAACAGGACCAGTGCTGAGCAATCGGTATTGTTCCCTCTCAGACGCCTCCCCCACATACAGCGCCACAGTGAGGTGAAACGAGTCACCCTGTACTGATGAATACCTAAGGTTCTGCCCCCTCACAATGTAACAGGAGTGACAGCTCTACCTAAGACACAGAAGCAAACAAACACAGGAGCCTGTCAAGATGAGGAGACAGAGAAGTGTGGCCCAAAAGAGGGAATGGGTCAAGGTTCCAGTGGGAGAACTAAGCAACGAGGAGATAGCCAACATAACAGATGCAGAGTGCAAAACACTGGTGATAAAGATGCTCACAGACTTGACAGATATGCTTAAGTATGGCAAATTCATAAGTGAAGAAGTGAAGGCTATACTAAATGAAATGAAGGAAAATCTACACAAAACCAATGGGGAAGGGGAGGAAACTGGGGTTCAAATCGATGATTTAGAACATAAGAAAGAAAAAAATAGTCAACCAGTACAGAATGAGGAAACAATAATTGAAAAATATGAACATAGGCTTAGGAACCTCTGGGACAACTTTAAACGTTCTAACATCTGAATCATAGGGGTGCCAGAAATGGAAGAGGAAGAGCAAGAAATCAAAAGCTTATGTGAAAAAATATTGAAGGAAAACTTCCCTAATTTGGTGAAGAAAATAGATATACAAGTCCAGGAAGCACAGAGAGTCCCAAACAAGCTCGACCCAAGAGACCACACCAAGACACATCATCATTAAAATGCTAAAGGTTCACGATAAAGAGAGAATCTTCAAAGCAGGAAGAGAAAAGCAGAGAGTTACCTACAAAGGATTGCCTATAAGACTATCATCTGATTCTCAAAAGAAACTTTGCAGGCAAGAAGGGACTGGCAAGAAGTATTCAATGTTGTGAAAAGCAAGGACCTACAACCAAGACTACTCTATCCAGCGGACTTATCATTTAGACTGGGAGGGCACATAAAGTGCTTCCCAGAAAAGGTAAAGCTAAAGGAGTTCATCATGACCAAGCCATTATTACATGAAATGTTAAAAAGACTTACTTAAGAAAAAGAAGTTCACAATTATGAACATTAAAATGACAACAAACTTACAACTATCAACAACTGAATCTAAAAAATAAAAACAAAAACAAACGAAGCAAACAACCAGAACAGGAACAGAATCATAGGTGTGGGGATTATTTGGAGGGTTACCAGATGGGAGGGGGAAGGGGGAGAAATGGGGAAATGATGCAGGGACTAAGAAGCATAATTGGTTGGTACAAAATAGACAGGGGGAAGTTAAGAATAATATAGGAAAGGGTGAAGTCAAAGAACTTGTGTGCATGACCCAAGGACATGAACTAAAGGGAGTGGATTGCTGGAGGGAAGGCAGATACTGGAAAGAGGGGAACAAAGGAAAAAGAAATTGGGACTACTGTAACAACATAATCAAAAATATATACTTTTAAAAAAATAGTCCCATCCCCAGGAAAGAAAGCAGATGGCAGGGGTCAGGGGGAATTCCAGTTACTACTGTACCTCAGCAATGGAGTCAAGAACACAAATTAAAACCATATGAATTGTTTAAGATTGTCTAAATTTATGGGTTTGTGAATTTTGTTATTCCCATTACTTTAGGCAGTAGTGATTAGGAGTAAAAAGTATTTTAAAAAATAAGCACACAAGTAAATAAAAGGATCTGGTTGCTTGCCTTCAAGAATCTAGAGGAATTGGCAGGTGCGGGGATATCACATCCCTCTGGGAGACAGAACATCAAGAGGGTCAGAACCAGCACTGCCAGCACCCAGGAGGAGAGGAAGCAGGTTGCGTGCCTGAAACATGTTGCAAGGAATAGAGGAGAGAATAACAAACTGGTGTCCTTTGTAAGCTCCTTGTCCTTTACCTTCCCCTTAAATGCTTAAGATTCTTTAATCTATATCCCCAGCCATGCTCTATCTCTGGACTCCAGACCAGCATCCCCGATGGTCTACTGTACAGCCACTGGCATCCCTAGCTCAACACACCCAGAATGAACTGACCACCCTTTCCCCTCCCCACCACATATCTGTTCCTTCCCCAGTGTTCTGGGTCTCAGTGGAAGACATTGCCATTTCTCATGCACCAAGGCTACACATAGCACCATCTCAAACTATCCTCCTCTCTTCCACAAGCCGCTGGTCATCAAGGCCCATCAGTCAGATCCTGCATATCCCATTCTTCTACTTCTCATCGTCTCTGCCCTATCTCGGGCCCTATATGCTCTTGTAGGACTATTGCAATTGCTCCCTAATTTCAATGGTTCTATTTTCAATCTGTGGCAAGTATGATTTCTAACAATGAATCCTGCCAACTCACATGAATTAATTTCCAAAGTGAATATACATATAGCTCTTATGCCTTTATTTCCATTGATAGTGGAAAGAGTTAAGCTTGTCGGTTTAAACTAACGCCATCATCTCCGGTTTACATCTCTCCCCAATCCTGCACTCTATTCCCCAGGACCACCTCCCAAAATAACCTACTCACATACAAGCTCTTGTCTCAGGCTCTGCATCCTGGGGGAACCCAGGCTAAGACACCTTCCAGTCCCACAGTCTGAAAAGCTTCAAAGCCACATTTCCCCTCCTTTGTGCCTAGTGTACTGCATGGGACCTGCATTCTACTGAGCACCTTGTAGACTTTAAAGGCCTAAATGAGCCATGTGGGTGATGGGGACACAGAGAGACAGGTCAAGGACTCTGTTCCTCTGTGGCAGCTGTGGCTGAGGTTCTAGTCTCCAGTCCCCAGCTCATAGGTGCCGAGCAGCAAACAGGCTCAGTGGCGATGCATCAGACCCATCACCTGATATGAATGAAGTTGTTCTAGTCTTACTGCTCCTGGCTGGATACCTTCCAACCTTGGTTCTCTGGTCTTCCTGGAAACTCCAGAAGCTACTAATTAATACTTTGGAAATTTTTTCTTTCCATTAAAATGAACCTCTATGTTTCTGTTTTCTGAGATTAAGAATCCTGATCGTCGGCAGCCGTCCGTCTCGAGAGACGATGGTGTAGCTTCTTAAGAGTCTATCTGCACCGCCGAGAATGCCTGTGCAGTCCGACTCGGGAGTGACACGGTATCTGTCTCCTCCCGTGTTGAATCGACATCTTGTGATGACGCTGGAGTGTCCTCTCCAGTGAAGCTGAAGCTACAGAGCCTGGGCAGGGTGATATGGAGGGTCTGCTGTTGCCCATGCAGCAGACCCCCCCTCTCTTCGCAGCTGAAGGGTCCAAGGGAAAGACGGAGTCAATACAGCTTGGCTTCAGGTGCGCCGCAGGAGTTGCCGGTGTTGACTACAATGTCAAACCGCCTTAGGGACTCCGGCTCCGGATTTTCTGTCGGGGTTTACTCCCTTAGCCTTTCCCCTGAAGAGGTATGCCGCAAGGCAGCGGAGGTTTTTTGGAGTCAGAGTTTTCCTTCTCTGATGTGCCCTGACTGGAAGATCGAACCAGCGACACTTAGCTCGCAGGCCGACGCTCAATCCACTGAGCCAAACCAGCCAGGGCAAGAATCCTGATACAATGCAGTTATTTAAACTCTTATTCAATTATAGATTTGATTTTGTTTTTTATATAAGGGACAAGCCATCACTTTACACTTATTGTTGAGCAAAAAATATCATGCCTTGAAAGAAATTTTTACACTAGGATGTTTTTGTTTATAGCTCATATATTCCTATCTATGAAGATCCATTTAAGTAGCATTAATCAATGCCTGGCTATTAATCATACAGGCAAGAGTTTTATAAACCTTGGATATATATGGTCCTATTAACACTTAATGTATCTTAATAATAATAGCTATATTTTTAGTGCCCATTATGTGTCAGTTACTGATATATTCTCAGTATAATATCTGATTAATCCCCACACCACAGAAACTGAAGTTGAAATCACACAGATTGTAAATGACAGATTCAGTTTTTAACCCGTCTTTCTGACCCCAAGCCCATGTTCCCTCCCCTATGCTATGATTCTCACTGACAAAAGGCATCATTGTAATCTGAGCCACAGAATTCTGATCAGGGCTCTGGCCTCAGGTTCATGCTGTGCTATGGGTCAAGCTCCCAGGGGAAGTGCTGGGTTCAGAGAACACACATGCTAAGTGCAGGCATCCTCCTCAGGGACAGACTGTGTTCTGCCTAATTGAAGTAAATCAGCAAAATATTCCCCTCGGGTCACAGTTGCTGTATTAGTTACAACTGGGTTCTGCTGTAATATAATAATCCAAAACAATTATAGCTTAAACAAATCAGTTTCTCTCACTTTCAAAAAGCGTAGAGGTTGGTTAGTCCAGAGCTAGAATAGGACTCCACACTGTCAGGGACCCAGGCTTCTCCTGTCCTGCTGTTCCCCTGTAGGTGGCTTCCATTCCCCAGGCTATTTCATGGCCCAAAGTGGCTGCTGGAGTTAAGCTCTCACATCTACTCTCCTGCCAAGAACAAAAAGAAAAGTACTCTGTCCCTTTTTTTTCAAAGACATCTCTGGTAAGTTGTACTCACCACTTCCACTAACATTCATTAGCCAGAACTCAGCTAATATGAGTTCCGTAGCTGGAAGAAAAATGGATAATACAGTCTCTCTTTCGGATATCCATGTGCCAAGCCAAGACTCTGGATTTCTACTATTGTGGAAGAGGGGAGAACAGGTGTCAAGGGACAACTGCCAACTCTGTGACTAGTCTCTTGATTTAAATGGTCTATTTTGTTTCCTTAAATAATTTTTGCACTTATTTAGTGAAGAAAACAAGAAATACCAGTTTGTCTTCCAAAAAAAAAAAAAAGGTCAAGGCTTAAAGAAATGAGGAAAATGAAGACTTCTATTTTAATATTAAATAAGAAGGTAAAAATCCAGCAGCTTGCCTGACACCAACTCAACTTTCCCCACTACCTACCTACTCACTGTTTTCAGCTTTTCAGGAAATCCTTTCTTTGAAGATGGCTACAGCCTCTCTGTAGGATTTACACAGGAGATTCCTACTGAATACGTACTAGACTCAGCAGGGATCTCAGTGCATGGGGACAAGCAGGATGGTCAGCTCCAATGCCCAGCAGAGGTGACAGGCATCTCAGTGTTCTAGCGCCATCATTTCATCTCCATGAAATTACTTCCCTGGCCATTCCCTTCCATTCTCTCCATTCTTTATATGACTGAGTCATAATCATCCTTCATGGTCCAGCTCACTCAATTATTCAATTAACTAACATGCAGCATTTCCTAGGGACTTCCTTAGGGAAGTTCACCATCTACTGGATAAGACAAACCCCTAAACAAACAAATTTGGAAATTATGTGGTAAGTGCTGTGTAGAGGAATAAAAATGTCTGTGGGAACCTACAGGATCTCAGGAAGGTATTATGTAGGATATGGCATTGTAGGTGGTTCTTGATTTATCTTTGAAGCGCGGTGCCAGAAACACAGTAATAGTTCCTGAAAAAGAACTTAATTATCCCTTGACACTTGGTTTCCATAATCTTTATGATGAGAATGAGACTGTTCTATCATTCTACAGAAATGAAGCAATCCTTTCCAGGGAACAGCCAGGCGAGTGATGTTATCCCCTGCGCACATATCTGTGCACACACACACGCACACACAACTCATACACAAATGCACATGTTTCTTTATCCATTCTATTTAAAGAGTCTGTAAAATCCCCTGTTGTTGGATTTGATCGTTCTTATAGTAAAAACATCCATCTGAAATGAACTTTTTCTCTCCTACTGTAATTCTCATTCATTCCTGATTTTAAAGTCTACTAAATACAAAAAGAAGTGTTATAAAGATTTGTTTTTGTGGGTGGCTGTGATTACTTAACATATATTACTTTCTTTCCATTCCTTAGTTAAGATCACAATCTGATTAAAAAAATAACTTGGTTGGAAATGAATAAAGTTTCCCAGAATGGATTTTTGATCATTTTTTAGAATCTTTTAGGGAAAGGGCAGGGTGTTTCTACTTTCATTGTAATATATTTCAGTCCATTGTGTTTACTCTAAGTTTCATATAAAAATGGTCACTTAGAAAAAGTAAATGTCCAACAGAAGAGAATTGATTAAATAAATTATAAAAAGTTACACAATAGTATGTATAATATACACAAAAATTATAACAACATAAATGGATTATTGTAAATTGAATTTTCTAGTATTTAGCAAAATTAAAACAAAAAAAAAGGTGTAATTACCTAAAAATTAATTAGGACATTTTTTAAACAACCTAGAGCCTTTTCTTTTGTTTACCTATTTTGGGGGCTTTTTCCTTTAATACAAAAACAATGCACACTCATTTCTATAATTTACAAGATGGTTTAAAAATGTAAAGATAACCCATAACTACACGTATTAAAAATAATCACTGTTAACAAATTGCTATATGTCATTGTCTCATATGTGTGTCTGTGCAAAAGTGAAATCATTTGAAATACAGTTTTATAACCTTCCAAATATTACTTAGCTCCTCCCCCTACCCCCCAAAAGATACTAGCATGGTGATGTAATTAATTCAATAGTTTGTCCTCAGACTGGGTTTTAAGAAAGGCTAGAAGGCGGTAAACTATTGGACTCCTGTGACAGACCAAGGATTCATCCTGAGTCTGAGTTTTGAGTATGATTCTGCATGGAACATGCTAAAAAAAAGGCTCACTCCTTCTGAGCCTCCAATTTTTTTGCCCACAACATGAGGATAATAGTGCTTGAGTCTCACAAAGACTATAACAAATAAGGTCAACTTTTTAATGAGCTTTGAGTTTTGGAAAAATAGCATCATAGTATTTTATGATGTTGTTGCCTGTTTATTATGGGTGGTGGCATTAGTAGTAGTAGTAGTAGTACTAGTAGTACTAGTAGTAGTAGTAGTAGTAGTAGTATATTTTCCTGATTTTGGATTTTAATCTCGCCTTTTGAGGATATCTCTGTTGATTAGCCCCATGACAATTTAATCACCTTGGACTCTGTTGTTTAAGAATTTTTCAAGTCTAACTTGAATAAACATTCATAATTCTTTTTTTTATTTTTTAACAGCTTTATTGAGCTATAGCTGACATATGATAAACAGCACCTATTTAAAGTGCACAATTTATTAAGTTCTGACATTTGTAGGGCATATGTACACAGCTGTGAAACCATCACTACAATCAACATGTCTATCACCTGGAAAATTTTCCTCATGCCCCTTGGTAATCTGGATCTCCCTTAACCTCCACCCCAGCTCCAGGCAACCACTGATCTGCTTTCTGTCACTATATATTAGTTTGCATTTTGTAGAATTTTACTTAAATTGAATCTCTACAGTATGTATGTATTCTTGGGGGGGGGGCATCTGGCTTTCCTTTAAATAACATGATTAATTTGAGATTTATCCATGTAGTTGCATATATTAATAGTTTCCATTTTTCTTTTTTTTAATTACATTTTGTCCATCAACATTTAGTCCCCTTATACACTCCTCCCCCCACAGTCACCACACTGTTGTCCATGTCCATGAGTCCTTTTTCCTTTTTGCTCCATCCCTCCACCCCCTAACCTCCCCCAACCCCTTAGCTGACATCCTGTTCTTTATGAGTGAAATCATATGGTATTTATCTTTCTCTAACTGGCTTGTTTCAAGTAGCATAATGTTCTCCAGGTCTATCCATGCTGTTGCAAAGGTAAACTTTTCTCTTTTTATGACCAAGTAGTATTCCATTGTGTAAATGCCCCATAGTTGTTTTATCCAATCATCTACTGATGGACACTTGGGCTGCTTCCATATCTTGGTGATTATAAATAACACTGCAATGAACATAGGGATGCTTATGCTCTTTCAGATTAGTGTATTGGTTTCTTTCAGATATATTCCCAGAGTCAATAGGCAGATCCATTTTTAATATTTTGAGGTATCTCCAAACAGCTTTCCACAGTGGCTGTACCAGTCTGCATTCCCACCAACAGTGCAAAAGGGCTCCCCTTTCCCCACGTCCTCACCAGCACTTGTTGTTTGTTGATTTATTAATGATAGCCATTTTGACAGGTGTGAGGTGGTATCTCATTGTGGTTTTAATTTGCATCTCTCTGATGATTAGTGAGGTTGAGCATCATTTCATATGTCTACTGGCCATCTCTGTATGTCCTCTTTGCAGAAGTGTCTATTCAAGTCCTTTGCCCATTTTTTGGTTGGGTTGCTTGTTTTTGCTTTTGTTTTTGTTTTTTTGATGTTGAGTTTTATAAGTTCTTTAGAAATTTTTTATATTAACCCCTTATCAGATGAATCAGCAAATATGTTCTCCCATTTTGTGGGTTGTCTTTTTATTTTGTTGATGCTTTCCTTTGCTGTGCAAAAACTTTAATGGACTGGTATTTTTGTTTGTTTTTTTTGTTTTTGTTTTTGGTAAATTCCCCCATGAAGATTTTGGTGCCTAGGGGGCAGAAGCTGTGTTTTACATTGCTTTGGTATGTCCTGAATCACCTCTCTGCCAATTCCATGCCACAGTGATATCTGCAGTGCCCAGGCCCATGGTGGGCTATCCATGTTGGGGAGGACACTGCTGTCCCACATGAGCATTTCTTTGTGGAGAAATGGGAAGTGCAGACCACTGGGCCTCTTGTGGGAAGTTGTCCAGATGGGAATTGCCAGCACCAGGCCATGAGTTATGCTGCCAAGAAGGATCACTGCAGCCCGTAACCCCATGCTGATGGCTGCCTGAGGCCATTTCATCAGTATTAGGAAAAGGCCAAAAATAAACATTACACAATCTTATCCTCAGTCTCTACCTCAGCCTTTATAATCTAGTCCTCAAATCCCGTGAGTGCTCTTTTGAAAGCATGGTCATTCCCTTGCTCATTTAAACTTCATTCTCTTTACCAAATACTCATGGACACAACCAGAATGTTCTTCCAAAATACAGGTGCTAGTTTCCTAAAGACAGATAGCGTTTTTCTGAACTAAACACAGTTTTTCCTCATCTAACTCCATATGTTTCTTTTTCTTCTAATTTTGTTTTTAATTCATCTTTAAAATCTTTCTTTTCTCATTCTCCATGAATTCCTTTTTCATGAAATGAACATAAAACACCTTTACAAAGAAAAAAGTACATGAACTAGGCCCAGGCTCACCTGGTGATTCACAGGCAGGCACTGAGATGCTGGGGTTTTGGTGATTTCTGTCCCTCAGGAGACAGGCATGACCCTCTGGCCCCCTTCTCCTCACTCACAACCATTGAGGACCAGCCAAGGATCCACGCTTTGAAAATAACAGGCGAGAAAACAGGTGTCTTCCGGAGAGCCTGGTGCTTCCCAGATGGGAGAAGCGATTAAGAAGAACAGGAAGTGTGACGGGTCCTCGGCAAAGTCAGGGACAGATTGAGAACTGTGCTGTTCTGATAAAACTGCCAAGGTCATTATTAAATGGTTGGAAACTATTGTTCATAAAAAGCACTTGTACAAATGCAAAATGCTCTTAACAGTCCTGTTTAAATTTATCTCAAAACAAAGGGTTGTCAGTGAAGAGTTGGACTGCGTCCCCACCAAGGTTTCAACTACACACAAACCCTCTCACCCCATAAATCTCTTATTCTGGGTGCTCCCGGAGTAGCAGCCAACATCTCCTCCCTGCCCTTCCCTCAGTGTGTCCCCAGCCCCCAGTGACTCCCTTTCAAAATACACAAAAGCTAAAAAGCATCCCCACCTTGGAAACTAGCCCCTAATTCTCCACTATGGAATTTCAGGAACAATGATAAAAACAAAATTATTAAGTTTATTTTCCTCCAGGGTTCTGTGAGGGCCCAACCCATTTTGAAACATTTTCCGTCACCTTCCTGCCTTCTCCTTTTCCAGGGTGGATGCTTCAGTGTACTGACCTCACCACCTCCCACTGGCCGGAAGACCTCCTGGATCCCTGGGGCATGGCTCGGCCCAGGGCAGGAAGCCACACCAGGTCTTGCCAGTGGAAATCCTGGCCTGATCTGGATTACTCACACTCCCTCTCCAATAGGTTGCATGTTACAAAACGTGATCTCTGAGCTTGGGCACCACAGTGACTCCCACCCCAACACCTGGGTGGTGTGGAAGGTTTCCAGGTGCAAGAAGCAGAGAGAGGCTAGAGTTTGTGCTTTAAAAAGATCAAAGAGAGAATGAGGGCCCAAAGATGGCAAAGCTGTTCTAGTGCCAAGATTCATGATTGTATATGTCACCTGGCCTTTATATAATCCCCACATACTGGGAAGATTTAAGTGTGCTCACACTCACTGGCTGGAGATATAATGACTCTGAGGGCCCTAAACCCAGCTATCCAACAAAACCCACTGAGGTGCTTTTTGGAAACGGGGCCTTGACACCGAATTTTTCAAAACTCCCTGAAGGGACCCAGTTGCAGAGCCAGGGTTTGGAAATGTCTGACTGCGATGGTCTTCTATGTACCCTTTCCCAACCCTAGAGACCCATATACGTTTCGACATTACCCTAGAAGGCATGGCTTGCTCGCATGCTCGCAGATGCACATACTAAAATGCATTTCCTTGAGAAAGAAACAAAAGAAGGAAAATGATAAAGCAGAAACACAAATTTATTACAAGTATAAATAAAAACATTACAGCCCTGTCCTCCACTTCCACCCAAGACAACTTCCCAGCTCACTGGGCACAACTTTGAGGAAAGAGGGAAAAAGGCAATTAGTTGCAAAGCTGATGCTTAAAGTGGGGTCCACTCCGCAGACTTCCCCATGGATGTGCACCCCATCTACATGAGCCACTGTCTGTGTGGGTACCTACATAACTCTTGAGCTACTCAACTCTTGATTAAGCATTGCCTTCTCATGTCCTGCAATCCAGGAAGTGGAGGATCTATATGCTTATTCCTATACACACAGGCTATGCTCAGCACAAAGGGCTGGCCTCCCCAGGAGAATAACTCCTCTGGCAGGACTCCCTCTAACTATAACTATATGGTTCCCCTGCTATAGCACCCTGACTTCAATCCCAATTCAACACCATTCAGAATTCAAAGGGCAGTCTCAATTTATGCTTTAGAGAGATCCATATCATTTATGACCATAGGAAGAACAGAAATTATATCATTTTCAAGCCAAACTGGATCCCTTCTTCTACCCTGTAGCTAAAGTCTATTTCTCAGGTCATCTTTTTAAAAAATCATCAACAAAACAAATGCTATAAATATTAAAAGGTGCTAGAAGAGAAGCTACAGAAGTCCATTCCGCTTTCCTCCAGAAGCACAGTCTGACTTAACACACATGTGCTTAAGGCAAATGTGCAATATATATAAGACCAAAAATTATTTTTATGCCCCATCCCTTAAAGAAGCAACAGAAGGTTTGACAATAAAAATATTTATGTTAGACTTCCGGCCAAGGTGGAGGCTTAGACTGACACGTTCTGTCTCCCTCTACAACTAAGTAGGAATACAACTACCTCAAAACCAAAGATAACCAGAAATTCTAGAAAATAAAACTACATAGAAGCCCAACGTATGAAGTTATAAACCACTGGTGCTCATCTGGATGGGTAGGAGGGGCGAAATCGGAATCAGGACAGAAAGGTTGGGCTGTGCTGTCCGTGGTAGCAGCCGGGGTAGCGGCGGGACTGCGAGAAACACCAGGGGAGCGCTCACAGTTGCAGTCGAGACCCGTCAGCTCATGATTCTAACGCTGGGGAAGGCAGACCCCCATTGCCTTGGACGGTGAGGCCGTGGGGAAGGATCCTCCCAGTCTCTCAGTGGAGTGTAACGGCAGGAATCCATCTTGGATTCCCCCGCCCCCACATAAAGCGCCACAGAGCAGTGAAAAAGGCCGCTGGTCACTGGGTAGTGACAAGTGCACAGGGCTCCACCCCCTACAGCCCGCCCAGGAAACAAAGGTAAACAGAAAACTGACAGCATGAAAGACCATGATTGAAATCCCAGTGACGCAGCTCACCAGGCAGCAGATGAGGGACATAACTGATGAGCAAATTAGAAATCTTTCTGAGGCTCAGTTCAGAGCTATAGTCATAAGGTAGCTTACAGAATTAACAAAAGATTTGGAACAAGATGGGGAAGGAATGAAAGCTAGTCACACTGAAATGAACAAAAACACATATGAGACAAGTGGTGAGGAAATGAAAACCAGAAATCAAATCAACAAATCAGAACATAGGGAAGGAACAGTCAACCAGTGCAGAAAGAGGAAACAAAAAGGGAGGAACACAAGGAGAGGCTCAGAAACCTCTGGGACAGCTATAAGAAAATGAACATTCAAATAATAGGATTGCCAGAGGGCAAAGAAGAAGAACTAGAAATAGAAAAATGATGTGAAAAAATAATGAAGCAGAACTTTCCTAACTAGGGAAGGAAATAGACTTACAGGTCCAGGAAGCACAGAGAGTTCCAGAAAAACTGGACCCAGGGAGAACCACTCCAAGACACATTATAATAAAATTGTCAAAAATTAAAGATAAAGAGAGAATCTTAAAAGCAGCAAGAGAGAAGAAAAGAATTATGTACAAAGGGGTCCCAATTAGACTATCAGCTGATTTCTCAAAGGAGATCCTGCAGGCAAGAAGGGACTGGCAAGAAATATTCAAAGTAATGAAAAGCAAAAACCTACAGCCACGAATACTCTATCCATGAAAACTGTCATTCAGAATAGAAGGGCAGAGAAAGTGCTTCCAGGACAACGTAAAACTGAAGGAGTTCATTAGATCCAAACCACTATTATATGAGATGTTAAAGGAACTGGTTTAGAAGATGGAGGATCAAAACTATGAACATTAAAATGAAAACTATCACAACAAACAACAGCAGAAGCTAGGGAATTGAAACAAAGGCAAACTAAGTAGACAACGAGAGTGGAAAAAGAATTATAGGTATGGGGAACATATTGGGGGGAGGTCAGCAGGGAGGGGAAAGGGGAAAAGGGAGGGAGATGGTACAGGAATTAAGAAGCATAGTAGGAGGGAGTGGAGTAGACAGGAAGAGGTTGAGAAGAACTATATGCACAACCAATGGACATGGACTAAAAGGGGGGGACAACTGGCGGGAGTGGGGGTCACTGGGTGGAGGGGAGCAGAGGGAAAATAAATTGGGACAACTGTAACAGTATAATCAATAAAATATATTAAAATAAATAAATAAATAAAATCTTTTTAAAAAATATTATGTTATCCAAATTGAACAATATAAATCAGGATCTATCTAAAGTTGATCTTAACATTTAACCAAAGAACAGTAATTTCCTGACTTTGGATGATTCTATCATTTTGTTTTGTGATAGCAACTTGAAAAACAAATTCTTTATAGATATCTAGCTCATTATGCATTACAAATTGAATATTCATTTATCTATATGCTCCGAACAGTACCTATCCATTGCCACCACTTAAAAACACATTGCCCTTCTTTCTAGCCTTGTTAATTCCAAGAGGCTAATTAAATTTAAACTCATAAAAGTATCTGTTTAACATGCATGACAAGATCATCCTTCAATACCCATTATCCACTGTACACCCCAGCGTGTTTACTCACTGTTTCCTGTTTGCTTTCTCATGTATATGCCTCCTTTTCAAGCGACAGACTGGGGATCCAACCTGAATTCAATCTCTCTCCCATTTTGAAATTACACAAGTTGTCCCCTCAACTTGATGCCTCTATAAGCAACTTCCTTTCAAATTAGTGCTGAGAAGAGTGACTTCCAAATAATAGTACTTAAATATGGAACAATAGGCTGATAAAGAAATTCTGGGGAAAAGCTAAATTTCAACCCTCTTTCACCAAGGCCATTACTCAAAAAGAGAACTCTCAGTCTCTCGAGACCCACAGTCACTTATTTATTGCTATAAGAAGGCTGACAGACGGTCTGAAAACCACGCAGATAATGAATGGTGTTGCTTACGACTAGCGCCAACACGAAACATGCTACCTTCCCACAGGGGTATCTCAAAGGCCTGGGAAAGGGTTTGAAGTATCACCCAGCAGTAAAAGATAATCACATTCTGCTTTCTCACTAACACAAGTTCTCATGGACCGGGGAGCAGCAGAAACAAGAAAAGAGCTCTGCCTCAGGATGGCTGTGTCCCGTGGAGCCCTCTGCCTCTGCACCGTGGTGCCCCTGCTCTGGCCTGTCCTTCTCTGTTGGAGAACTTACCCTGGGCCTTCAGATGTGTCTGGCCCACATAAGGACACCCATACATCCATGCCCACTCCAACAGAGAAGGGAATGTGACAACACAGGCACAATTACTCTGTACCAGTATGTGAGCGAAGGCTCCACGAAGTCGAAAAGAGGCTGTGGTACCCACCTCACTTTTTAACCCAAGGAAAGGTAAAATGAACACTTTGTATCACAGGTCCACCACAACAAAGGCACCTACCCGCTCCCGATGAAAGGGAATGAGACCACATAGAAACTCAGTTATACATGAATAATTGAAAACTTCCATAAAAATAAATATAGAGATAAGCATATAAGGAGCTTTTTTTTTTTCTTCATTTTCTTTAAAAATAATTAACTAGTCCATCGACATATGAATGGATAAACACAATGTGTTATATAAATACAAGGAACTATTATTTAGCCAAAAAACAAAAGAAAATTCTCATACACTCTATAACCTGGATGAAACTTGAAAACATTATACTCAGTAAAATAAGCCAGGCACAAAAGAACAAATAATATATTATTCCACTTATATGAGGTACATAGAATAGGCAAATTCAGAGACAGAGAGTAGATGAGAAGTTATCAGGGGCTGGGGGAAGGAGGAAGTAGAGAGTTATTGCTTAATAGTTACAGAATTTCTGTTTCGGGTAATGAAAAGTATTTGGAAATAGATTGCAGTGATAGTTGTGCAACATTGTGAATATACTGAAATATACACTTAAAAAGTTAAAATGTGAAACTTTGTTATATGTATTTTATCACAATTTTTAATTAATAATGTAATATACCAAAAACCATTGAGTTATATACTTTGTATATGGGTAAATTTTATGATATGTAAATTGTATCCCAATAAAGCCATTTTCTTAAAAATGCAATCGATGATATAATACAAAAATAACAATGTATTTTGGTGTTTATAACAGATGTAGAAGTAAAATGTAATACAAAAATAATACAAAGGATCGGAGGGAAGTAAGTGGAAGCTTACTACTATAAGATTCTCATGTTTATGTAAAGTAAATTATATTAATTGAAGGCAGACTGACAAGTTAAGAAGGTATATTGTAACCCTCAGAGCAACATATATATATATATGCTGCATACATAAGGTATAGCTACAACAGCAAATAAACACAAGTAATGGAAAAATATGCTTCCAAAACAACCCAGGTTCATGAGAGTTAAACTTCATTCTAGAAGGTATTTTTCTCCTGAATCACCTTCCTCAGTTGTTTAGGAAACATTGCAGAGATATCTGTTAGGCAGAGCTTCCTGGCCAGACCTTATCAGTGGGCCACAAATGAGTTAGAGATGTACTACAAGACATTGACCCCTAAGCCTTGGAGGTGACAAGAAGACACGAAGAGTGACCAAAATCCACAGGCAGGTCACGTCTGGCCTCAAACAGCCTTATCTGGTGCTCCTCAGAAAATGGCCAGAGGTGAGCAGGGTCCAATGGCATGCCACACAGCACCTGTAGGCAGCAGTCTTACTGAGTGCTATCTAGGCCTCATCTTCCTGCTAGGAGGCACTGGGTACAGCCAGCGAGGTGCTCTGACCCTGGCCACTACAGAGCACATACCCTCTGCCAAGCTTACCTCTATCACGGTGAGCACAGAGCTCTTAGAGCTATTGGAGAATTCCATGCTCCAGGTATCCAAGGAATGCAGCATGCAAACATGCAGCCCACCATACAGCTGGACAGTGGGGGCAGCTGTGGGCGCTGGGGCTCCTCAGAGACACAACTCCAAGCAGTGGCCCCCAATCTCTGTCTTTGTAAACTTGAGCTATTTTTCCCCCATTTGTGGCTTATATGCTGTTTTAACTGTTCAAATTATCTGATTGCTGAAACCAGATTTGAACAAGAAACCTACATTAATTTGCAGTGGACATGCAAAAGTTCGATTGGATTAAAATCTATTGCCATAAAAAGAAATTTTAACAATGCATTTGTTCATAAAAATAAAGGAATAACTGAAAAATCTTGTAAATATAATTGAAGCTGTACTAAAGTGATTGTTTAAAAAGTTTTTAAATGCTTTTTCACTTACATGAGCAAATTTTTTTGCTTAGTGGCTGTCATAATTGAAGAAATTTTGATTTTAAAGTTTTGATTAGAAATTTCATGCAACCATTTCAAACATAAAAAATGAAATTAAAATAGTACTTTTATGCAAGCAAGATCAAGCTTTTCATTTAAAATTTTGGAAAATTTTTATTTGTAATATTTATACAAGTCTTGTATTTAATGTTTTTCCTAATATTTTTATTCTCTTTTTTCATGACTATAAATATTTTTTTTCACCAAGCCCTATGTAAACACTCACAAATGGTCCTAGTGAATCTCAACGTGCTGTACAAATAACATTTCCGATGTTGGCCACGATGTGACAAATGTTGGGAACCAGCACCCAGTGAGGCTGTCCGGTCTGAAACTGCTATAGCCTCCGGTTACCAGCAGGGGCGCTCTGGGGAAGGGATAAAGAATAAAGCTCACACATGGCAAGCAGGTCAGCCGCAGAGAAACCAAGATCATGTGAAATTTCTCGTGACATGTTTTTTGTGACATGTTAATGCATTTCCAATGCAAAACAGAGTTTTCACAGCAACATGAATGTACTATTAGAGCAGTCACGCTGCAGCTAGCTTCAACGTGACTAAAAGGGCATTTTTAGTCGATTTTCTGTTCCTGACAACCAAAAGGGTTCTAAATGATCAATTCCTGGTGGGAAGGGGATATTATAACCTAGATAATAAATACACTATACCAGCAACTATTTGTAAGATAAGCTTATTGCTGAAGTCAATGGTCAGCAAAATTTATATGAAAAGGGTCAGACAGTATTTTAGGCTTGCGGGCCACATGGTCTTTGTCACAAATATTCACCTCTGTCTTTATAGCATGAAAGCGGCCATAGACAACACATAAAAGAATGAGTATGACTGTGTTTCAATAGAACAATGAACACCAAAATTTTAATTTTGTGTAATTTTCACATGTCACTTAATACTATTCTTATTTTGATTTTTTTAACCATTTAAAAATATAAAACCCACTCTCAGCTCATGAGTTGTACAAAACTAGGCAGTTAGTAGGATTTTTCCCTACAAACTATAACGCACCAAACCCTGGCTTAGATCCTCATCTCTAGGTGAAGTCATGATCCTCTATTACCCTCTCCCCAGGACAGGAAAGGTAACAGGGCTCCCTTACTTCAATTACAAAGAGGACAAAATGGAAAGGACTTTCTAGATTTCCTCCAAAGCTAACTAAGTTTGAGTAGGAGGACAGTCCAATAAGAACAGTAAAGAAATGCCTTGCGTGACTTCTGAACTCCTAATGTGTTTAGGATTGTCTATGAGTAAGTTTGTGTTCTTCCTACTAACAGACTTTCTGCTATGTCCCTCCAGATACTGCAGGGTTTAGAGATAAGGTAATAATTCTTAATCCTGCATATTCTTGCACAAATATATTCATCCCAGTCTCTCTGCTGTGAAGACATTGAAGGGAAAGGCCTTTGTGGCTACGAGGCATTAGAAATTTTCCAAAATGATGGGATAGTCTTCAAGCGCAGGGGGAAAAGTCTTAGGGTAGGTGGAAATGAGAGCTGTACATTAGGGGCCCATCTGAGGCAGTTGGGGATCTTTGGGGAATACAAAACTTTGACTTGATCAGAATTAGAAGAGGAGTTGGGAGAGGAACAGGGACAAGCATATTTCTCAAACACAGAGTTGACAGATTTAGGAAATAAAAATATACCCAGTTACATTTGAATTTCAGATAAATAACAAATCATTGTTAGTGTAAGTATGTCCCAAATATTGCACCCTGTATTCTATCTGGCAACCCTACAAGCTGTGGTGAGGGAAGGAGCTGATGTTTCTATCGCTGTTGGCAAAGAGGGAATTGGGACTTTGGGAAGTATGGCTTCTTGGGGGGGGGGGGGCAAATGGCTGCCAGGAGCTCCTGAGGACTCCTTATTCATCCTTTTTAAGTTGTGATTTCTTACTAATTTTCTAACCTTCACTTGAAGTAAACACCTGTCATTTATTAAAGGAAGTATGTTACTATGAGGCTTTCAAACCACGTGTCTAAAAGCTTAGAGCCCCCAACATCTTAGAAGATCATGGCAGATGAACTATGGCCTTCAGCTCCACCTGTTCCCTCTGTTCTCTCTCTGTCCTTCCTCCCACCCTCCCTTGTAGTATGTGTTGAGTGTTTTGTTGCTTATGCTCTCTGTATTTTGGGTACAGTCTTAACTAGTTCCTGCTTAAATCCCTTCTCAAATAAAAAATTGAGAAACCTCAAAATGGACTACTTAGATGGTTAAATTCCTTTTAATTCCCCCACTGAGTTCCAAAGAACACTGATTCTTTCATCGACTGAAGCAAGGATCTCTCTTCCTCCAGCTCTGAACTAGCTATTCCCAAACTATAAATATTCAATTACTCCCCAGACAGCAAATGCGCATTTTGCTGCCTCCATGCTATATATATTCTGTAGTTTGCATTATTGTTTGCTAAATACATTTAGACACTCTATTTACCTCTGGATGCATCTCCCAGACCTTTGTGTAACTTCTCACCCTCTAGAAGCAGCCCAGAAAAACCACTGCTTGGCCGTTTAGCACACAAAGAGAAGATTCCAATTTTTGAAACAGTAACATTTCTTTAATTTATTTGACTGCTAGAGAGCTGTGGAAATGGTACTGATGTAGACTGAGAAAGAACACATCAAGCCCTTCAGGTCTTGTCTGTAATGGGACAGTCCAAATGTACTCACCAGTTTCCATCTTGAAAATGTTTGAGCCTTCCCGTCCTTCGCCTGGGTGGTAGGTTACCTTACACACAAATTATAAATATTCGTAGCATCTATTCATTTTTTAATAAAAAAAATAAAACATTTTTTAAAAGGAAAAACCCACCCACTGTCCACACAGAGAAAGAAATAAAATGCATTAACCTTTATGCCAATTGGAAAAGCTATCACTTTGCAGAAAACAAGTCAGAGCATGAGATTACTCACAGGTGGTTAAATTTATCATATGTTCAAGAGGCAGGTGGTTGCACTATGAAATTAGAAACCTGGGTTCTAATCCCAACTTTGCCCATAGATAAGGCCATTAGTCAATAAGTTCATCAAAGACAGGGACTGTGTTCTGTCCACTGTTTCCCTCTAGCTAATTTTTCACAAATACAGTATTCCCTGACTTAACGCGGGTAGTACATTCTAGATGCCCCCGCGATAGGTGAAAATCCACGAAGTAGAAACCTTATATTTATTTTAGTATTTATATATATTTTAAAGCTTTATAAACCCTTCCCACACACTTATAAACAGTTCCCAGTCCCTTATTAACCTTTCCCGCTCCCTTATTAACCTTTTCCACACTTTTATAAACACTACTTATGTTCTTAAACATATTCTACACTCTTAAACCTACGTAACTTTAACAACATACATATACAGTACTGTAAAATTTTATATGGGTACTCACCAATGAAGTATACTACAACTTGAATGATGAAGATGATGAATTAGCTGTGCAGTACTGATGATGATGAAGGTGATGAAGATGAGATGAATGTACTGCACAGCAAAGAAGAGCATTACAGATCTTCTAAAGGCACCACTTCATCAGGTACTTCTTCGGGTGGTGCAGTAGTATTTTCGGCCTCATCTGTAACTTCTACTTCCGCTAAAGGCACAGGCATAACCAAGCTCTTCATTTGAGTGATGATCATAGTTATGGGGAGTTGCTGGCAATGCTTCTTCTTCTGATTGAGAACGTTTTTGTAAACTGACATGGCACTGTAGATTGAATTTGCAAACTGCAACGAATGAACCATATGGGAGTCCCATTCTTCAGCCACTCGTTGAAGTTCTTTGGCCATTCTGACCGTGATTGCAAGACGATCAAGTGTTAGGCCAACCTCCTCCCCTTCTTCAACCCGTTGTTCATCTTGTTCCTCATCCTCTTCTTCACTTGCTGACTTAGCTTCTCCAGGTCTTCGTTCATCAATGGTTGAGAGTGCACATAGATCAGGGTATTTACGTCTTCAGTAGTCATGTCACTGAAGCACTCTCCTCCCATTATTTTTGCCAGCTTCATGGCCTTATCCACCACAGAGCAATGGATTTCATCAGTAGAGAATCTCTTGTAGTCACGGACAACTTCTGGCTACAATTTTTTCCAGTGGGCATTCAAAGTCTCACTCTTCATCTCCTTTATGGCCTTTTGAATATTTTGGAGACATGATGCAATTGTGTACTCATGCCAGTATGCCTTTAATGAGAAGTCTTCATCCAAGTCCATAGCTTCAACGAGGTTTTGCAGACATTTCAGGTGTAGAATGCCTTAAAAGCATGAATAACACCTTGACCCATTGGCTGAATGAGCAATGTGGCATTCAGCGGCAAGAAGTCTATCTGGACACCATCATACATCAGGTCAAGAGCATGGCCTCCAGCATTGCCCATTATCAGAAGCACTTTGAAATCAAGGCCTTTCTCTGCCAGGTAAACCTTAACCTCTGGGATAAAACATTGATGAAGCCAATCAGTTGTGAGGAGTTTCATGATCTAAGCCTTAGGGTTGTGCATCCAGTACACAGGCAACACATTCTTTTTTCTTTTCTTTTTATTTCAGGTATTTTTCATTTCTTCAAATTTGTCATTTATCAGGAGTGACTGAAATAAAAAATATAGTTGAGTCCCACCATCACCATGGAAATGGCTTCAAGAGAAAACTGGTCAGATGAATATTATTGCTCCCCATTTTCAACCAGTAAAAAGTTGCCACTGATAAATAGACAGCCAACAGTCTGTCGAGAATGCTCAAGATATGTTACATAATACAACATGCCTATTCACGGGGGGTGGGGGGGGACACTACGAAATAATTTATGTGAACTTCTTGATTTCATCATGCAAGACAAGCACAAAAGCACCACCCATGCCTCTGAGAACATTGGACCATACACCCTTGAAAAAGGCTTTGCCTCCTTCATCACGAGCAGTTTTCCTCCAGCAGTCGAGCGTGCCTGTGTACATGATATCAGTTCCTTTGCGCCCTGACTGCATCATCATGCAGCGATGAACAGTGTCAAATGGACAGGAAGTCAACCCAGCCACCGCTGTGACGGACTGTGCGATCATCCAGCTGACGAAGGTGTGAGTATTCTTGGGATCTGGAAGCATTCCCTTTGCAGTGCCATAGATATCAAAGTAGGCAGCTCGATAGATGATAATACCCTGCATAGACACATTAAAGCCTTGGTACAGGCCCTTAATCTCATCAGATTTGTAGATCTTAACCAGGCAGTCACCGAGGCCTTTGAAATCCCTTTCAGCTCCAGCTTGGCCCACATCAGCTGCTAGACGGGTACGGGCAAAATCAAGAGGATATACAAAACACAAAGAGGTGGCCCCAGTGGCACCACCTGATGCCAGATTTCCTGCAAATACCGCCAGAACTGGGTTCTCTTGTCCACATCACCCAGGAAGATCTGCTTGTATTTATCTTTGAAGGCAAAGTTGAGAGCCTGGGTGGGGAAGTATCTGATGACATTGGCCAGGTTACCGCGCCAGAAGGACAGGACTCCGTGCTCCTTGGGGATACGAACCACGCAGTCTGTAATGCCCTCGTATTGCTTATCTGCGGTGATTTGCTTGCTGGCATGCTGCACCTGCAGCAGCAGCTTGACCCGCTCGATGGGCGCTACCGCTGTCTTGGAGATGGCCACCGCCACTCCACCTGCCAGGAAGTCCTTGGCAAAGGACACAGCAGCATCTGTCGTGTTGAAGGAAAGAAGGAGCGGAAGAACGCAGAACTAGGTTCGGAACCGGTTGGGACTCCGGAGCTGTAGGAGGCAACACATTCTTATTTTTGTTTTTTAGGGCCCTTGCGTTCTTGGACTTATAAATAAGCCCTGGCTTTATCATAAAGCCCACAGCATTCCCACACGTGATTAAAGTTACCCTACCTTTTGGGGCCTTGAAACCAGGGGCTTTTGCTTCTTCCTTCATAATGAAAGTGTGAGACAGCATTCGTTTCCAGAATAAGCCCATTTCATCCATGTTGAAAACTTGTTCAGGCTTATAGCTTTCTTCCTCGATGATGTCTTTGAACGTGTTGTTCACATACTCCTTGGCTCTGGCTTTATCCACAGAGGCAGCCTCTCTGTGCAGAGAAACGCTCTTGAGTCCAAAGAGTTTCTAAAATCTGTCAAACCAGCCCTTGCTGTCACTGAATGGGGTTGGTCTGGTTGGAGAAGGGCTCGAAGGTCCTGCTATATCGTCGTCGTCATCCTCTTCTTCATTCTCATCACCATCGTGATCATCCATTTTTGCTGCTAAACGATCATACAGTTGCTTGGCCTTTGTTTGGATGGTGTTTGTATCCAGTGAGATGTTCTTTTTTCTGCAATCATTTATCCACACAACTAATGCAGACTCCATCTTCACAATGATCTTATTGCGGAAAGTAACCACCCTCTTTGCTGTTTTGTTGAAAGTCACTGATGCTATAGACCTGATATTCTTCTCGTCCTTCTTTATACAATGAACCGTAGGCTCATTGATCCCATAATGGCAGCCAACAGATACATAGCTTCTCCCTTCCTTCAACATGTCAAGAAGTTCCACCTTCTCTTTTATGGTAAGTATCTTCCTCTGGCGCTTGGTTTCACTGCCAGAATCCTTAGAAGATGCAGAACATTTGGGTGGCATCATAGGGCTTGCAATAAATTCAGTCTTTAAGAAAAATTTCATGAAACACAACACTGCAGAGTAAAACTACGCATAGTGATCAGAGGTAGGAGTGAAGTGGACAAGGCAAGATGCTGAACGTATGCACACAGTGCAGGATAGCAGACAGACTGATGCTATGGTTACTGAACCAATCAGCACCCAAGATACACAAGACAATGCTCTGGTTGTTCGCCTTCCATCAATCAGCCAACCGTGTACTGTGTACAATCTCATGTAGGCAAACAAGCTCGAGCATACATCTTGTTTTCAGCATAATGTATGTGTTCATCTGCAAAAAAAATATATACTGTAAACAGTGTGCAGTATTTTATTTCGATTTAATATTCTTTTAATATTAGAATCATTTATATTTATGTTTTTTGAAAATTTTTAGGTAAAAATCATTAAAATCATAAATACTATGCATATAAATACATACACAGTACTGCAAAATCCCACAATATAGTGAAAAATCAGCGATAAATAATTAAATATAATATTTTTTTAAATCCCGCGATACAGTGAAGCCACGATAAGTGAACCACAATATAGAGAGGGACTACTATAAATTATACATGGTCTATTTGCATAAAATACATAGCATTATAGATATAGGTGAAGGCCCTTTCCCCAACAAAAATCAAGAGATAACTACTATCATAATCTGCTATCCACCTGTACCAAGTTGTTTACCTACACCATACAAAATATGGATTATTGATTTTTTTAAGGTTTTTTCACCATATAAATGGTCATGGCAGGCATACAACTCTGCAAGTTGCTCTTTCCACTATACAATATATTTTTAACATCAATCCATGGTGATGTGGATAGCTCTAATTTTTTCTTCTGAATGTCTGTATAAAATTTCACTATATGGATATACCATGTCCCATCTATCCACTCTAGGCACATTTAGGTTGTTTCCAATTGTTCTTGTTACCAACTATTATAATAGATTCTTTCAAATTGCCCTCCAAAATCAGGGATCATTTTACCATTCCCACCAGAAATGCAGGATTGTTGCCCTGTTCCCACAAGTCAACAATACTGGATATTCATAAATTTTTCATCTTTGCCACACAAATAGGTAAAAATAAAGTTGTGTCTTGTGGGAATTTTAATTTGCATTTCCTCACTAGCTTATGTGAAGGTGAACATTTTAATCAAAAATTTTTTTAGCTTTTTATGTTTTCTCCTTCTGTAAATACCATTCTTATATCATTTATTCGTTTGTCTGTTGGTTTATTTGTTCTTTTCTTATCAATTTGTAAGGTTCTTTATAAATTCTGGATACTAATTCTTTGCTCTACATGTTGCCTTTGTTCACTTTTTGAAACTCCAACACGTAGCAGAGTATATGGCTCTTAGTAAGAGGTAGTAATGATTTGTTAACTACATCAATAAATGAACGTTGCATAAAAGCCATGTATTGGACAATCACTCTGTAAGCTCACAACAGGTCTATAGAATTTTCATTATTTAGCTCTGAAGACCAGGCATGCGGGTACATTAAATATGAGCCACTAAATGGTGTAGCCTAGTCATTTTTGAATCGCCCAATTCTTAGGGCAGGACCTTCTATAGAATGGCTGCTCAATAATGGTTGAATGAATTAAAGACAAGAATGGAAGAAATCAAAAGAGCCTCCTCCATCCCTCAAGCCTGAAAGACCAAATTTCCATTCCATAATAAACTAAGTTAACAAAAAACTGTAATAAAATCTGGCACACATCCAATACACCAGAATGTATTCCACCTCTGTTCTGCTCAAAATTTCTTGATCTCCACAGCAAAAAACAGGATGAGCCAAAGTGATACCTCACAAGAAAAGCACATAACAACAAAATGAATGCTTCAAGCCACTTGACTCAACGTCGGGAATTCAAGTTAAAATATGATTGCTTCCTCCACTGTGCCTTCCACTGGGACCAGGGAAGGACTGAGGGGCCAGGTCTGTTCCTCCTTTTGCCCGTTGCTATTTGCCTTTCCTCCCTCCACTTCCCCATCTCTCCATTTCAAGGTACTCCCTTTTTTTCTTTCCAGGTTGTTGTTCTTTTTTTATAAGGTTAGATCCCTGGATTTTCCTGGGTTGTCATAAGTTCTGTTCAAAGACTCCCACAGAAGAAATGCCACCCACATTTATATACATATTGATATGTTTCTTTTCTTCTGCTTTGGAGCTATTTGGTTTAATTATTTCTGGCACTTTGCCCATCAAAACGTGCAATTCTTCAAAGGGATGGAAATGACAATGAATCTGCCTCCTCCCGAGCAATTGAGGTTTCCGTTTGAATTCTGTTGTCTTGGAAACAAGAGAGTTTCATTGAACATACACCTACCATAATGGTTAAAACATCAGCTGGAGGCAGGACTCTTCTGCAGTCCACTCTGTGTCGTGCCTAACTCATAGGTTGGTTAGCTGCTGGATTGGAAACAGATAGTGCGTCAAGACATCTGGATTCTAGCCTTACTTCTGATCCTATCCCCATGGCTGCAGCTATGTCTTATAATCTTTATGAGCCTCCATTTTCTTTTGGAAAAAAAAATGGGAATAATACCGCTTCTTTTATATTGGACTCATTGGGAAGATTGGAAGATAGATTTGAGAAAATACTTTGGAAACTTCGAAAAGCAAGACAAATGTAATTATATACTTGAATTATTATTTTCCCTTGATCAAAACACATCATGAAATTTTAGTTCAGCTCTGTAGAAATAAGTTCTCCAGGTATTATCTTTTCCTAATGGTAAAATGGATTATCTTCAAAGACCAAAGCTCCTGAGAGCTGAAAATGATTATTGATGACAAATGGTCACTGTAGTCGTGGTTCATTCTGCTGAGTGAGAAGTGACCTATGCAGACAGAAGGCAGGGCTGTGCCTGTTGCTGACTTCTCAGTTGTGTGGTGCTAGGAATAGCCTAAAATTACCTGTTTCAGTCATCTCTGGCTGTATAACAAACCACCCCAAAGCTTAATGGCTTCAGTTGTGCTCACAATTTTATAAACCAGAAATTCATAAAGGTCTGGGCTGGGGCAGTTCATCTCTGCTATGTGGGACATTCATCTGGGCAACCTGGGATGAAGGATCTACTTCCAAGAGGGCTCTTCACTGGCATGGCAGACACCTCAGTGCCCCCTGGCTTCTCTTTCTCTCCACAGGGATCTCAGCCTTCAGCACCACTCTGCAAGGTTGAGGGCTCTCTGTGCATTGTGATCTCAGGGTAGGTGGTCTTATTACATGGTGTCTGGCCACCAAGAGGCAGGAAGTGGAGGCTGCTAAGCCAGCTAAGGGCTGTGCCTGGAAATTGCACAGCACCAACTCTGCCATGCTCTACTTATCAAAGCAGAAACAGAGCCCGTCCAGGTTCAAGGGTATGGAGAAACAGAGGGCATCTCTTAGTGGAGAATGGCAAAGTCATGTGGCAGAAGGGGAACCATCTGTGGAAGTTATACCCTGCCATAACTGCCTTGGCGTTTGTCATCCCTAGTGAGGCATCCCCCAGTTCAGCCACCCCAGGATTAAAAGTAACAGGTCAATAAAGCACCTTCTGAGACTTTGACCATTTTTGACCATTTCCAGACATTATGAACAGAGGTTGGCACCTTCCAGGAGGGAAGGAGCACCCACAAATCAGATACAGGTCCCTAGGAAACTCAAGTTTGGATCATTCACATCTGGAAGCCTCTCTCATCTAAACACATTTCTAGAAGCAACTTGAACACAGAAACAAACCTGGTACCATAAAAAAGTGATGTCAAAGGCCATGTTTATGTCTTGCTACACACATTTAACATGTGTGTCACCTTGGGTTAATTACATAATTTCCCTGTCCCTTAGTTTTCTCATCTGGACAACAGGATATTTATACCTCTACTAATTTACCTTCCCACAGCTGTTAATGTTATCAAATGAAATAATGTTTGAATCATGTCTTTTTAGTTGTAAAACAGTGTATCAATGTCAATTATTAAATCAGAAAAGCAATAGGGGCAGATCCCAGTTTTGTCTCTTCGTGGATGTGTGACTTAATATTCTGTGCCTCCATTTCATCTTTCATCCCCATATAGTGGCTTAAAGAGGGTTCCAGAACCAGACTTCTGGATTTATGTCCTGACTCGCCTTTGATCAGCTCTGTGATCAAGTGCAGAATACCTAACTCCTGGACTTTTTCCTCATCTATAAAGTGAAAGTAATGATGTCACCTACTCATAGGGTTGTTATAGGAATTAAATGACTCAATGTAGTATATAAAAACATAATAAGTGTAGATAAATGTTAGCTATTATTACTCATCTCAGTCTTTTTCTATCTTCTATGTATTCCTTATGGTCACCCTGCAAAAGCAGGATGGATTCCCACCCAAAGTTTATTCAATGTCAAGTTGAAGACACCACCAACACACATCCAGAGGATATGAAAAGATTTATGCCTTACATGATAGAGGTCTCTGGGGAAGAGAGGGTAGACTCTCAAGCAGATCCAAAATTGCTTGAGAGAACAAGGAAAGGCTCTTGATCTGTTTTTACTGTGGGTTGGGGCAGTGACAGGGTTTGGTATATGTGTTACCATATGGAAAGGAGCTGTCTCCCACCAGCCTCAAAAAAAAAACAACTTTCTTACCAGCTTTCCCAGATGTGCGGTACAAAGAAAAGAGGAAAGGATAAAGCTTAAAGCTGTCAGAAGTTAAATATCAAAAAATGGTCAGGTTCCTCACTATAACATCATGTGGATCCTAATATCTTATTAAGCTTATAGCTAAACATAAGGAAAAGATTTTGTGAATGGCCACTTTTATAAATTCTATTACTACTTTTAATAGTTTTTAGCTATTATTCATGGGTTTTTAAAATAGACATCGCTATCTATAAATAATGAAAATTTTCTTTTTTCTCTATAATAATTATATCTTATATGGATTTTTATTGTCTTAATGCATTGGCTAGAATACATAAAATTAAATAACAATAGTGACAGTGAACACTCCTACCTTGTTCCTGGCTTTTATGGGAATGCCTTTGGTATTTGCATTAAGATGAATTTAGCTCTTGGTTTGAGATTGACTTTTTTCTACCATATTAAGAAAGGCTCCATCCATTCTCTTAGTTTACTAATAGATGTTATATAAAATAAACATTAATTTGTATTAAATGCCTTTATGAAAATATCATGATGAACTTATATTTTAACTAATTGTTATTATCTTGAATACAGGATTCTCCACAAATGAATAGAATATTTCTTCATTCAAGTGAATATTATGAAACATAGAATATTAGAAACTTGATTTTTAATCTTAGCCATACATACTTTACTCATCAGATCCAAAATTTAAAACTCTAGCGTACTATCATGAGGACAAAAATTGAGAATTTTTTTCTTTGTAGCATATTTCGGGTGAGGAAAGAGCCAAAAGGGACAAGAGACATGTATTTTAGACCTTGGTATAATCTGTTGTGGAATCCAAATGAAAGTTTCTTATTTTTCATTTCTAATTATAGTATTCCCTCACTTATTGCAGGGATTACATTCTAGACCCCTCGCCCTCCCCCGACCCCCGCGATATGTGAAAATCCGCGAAGTAGGAACCTTACATTTATTTTAGTATTTATATGTATTTTAAGGCTTTATAAACCCTTCCCGCACACTTATAAATCGTTCTCAGTCCCTTATTAACCTTTCTCACTCCTTTATTAACCTTTTCCACACTTTTATAAAACACTACTTATGTTCTTAAACATATTCTACACTCTTAAACCTACATAACTTTAACAACATACGTATACAGTACCTCAAAATCCCGTGATATAGCAAAAATTCTGTGATAAGTAATATAATATTTTTTAAAATCCCATGATACATTGAGGCCATGATAAGTGAACCGCAACATAGAGAGGGACTACTGTATTCTAGGATTCTCTTGAAAGATGTTCATTCATTTTTTTTTAACCTTTAAATGCGTTTATTAGGAAAAATGCAGAAAATAATTAAGGTAAAATTCAAAAAGTTAAAAAAAGATAAAAGAAATTAGAAGTAATAGTTTTGTATATGAATTATTTAATGAAAAAAATGGATCGGTAAGTAGAAATTTTCTTAATTTAGGCATTTATCATTTACATTAATATTTATTTCTTGCCCAAAGATTCTATGTTCTATTTGAAGATGAGTATTCAAAGTTCTTTATTTTCTATTGATATGTAACAGCTCAGGGTGAAAAATATACCAGGTATGAGTGTATATATACATATGTTCTTTTATATGTGCTTGTGTGTTAGCATATGTATATACATTGTATCTGTACTACTATAATGTCACATAATTGAAAAGTATAAAGATGATTAAATCTTGTCATTCTTTGGGTGAGTGCATTATGGTCAGAATCTTATTTTTTACAGATAATTTTGGGGACCCCATGATGGATTAATTTAAGATAGGATAGGTTAAGGGCAGTTTAAAAAACCATTATTTATTTATTTATTTATTTATTTATTTATTTATTTATTTTAATATGCTTTATTGATTATGCTGTTACAGATGTCCCAATTTATTTTCCCTCTGCGCCCCTCCACCCAGTGACCCCCCTCCCTCCAATTGTCCCCCACCCTTAGTCCATGCCCATTGGTTGTACATATAGTTCTTCTCAACATCTTCCTATCTACTCCACTCCCTCCTACTATGCTTCTTAATTCCTGTACCATCTCCCTCCCTTTCCCCACTTCCTCCTCCCTGCTGACCTCCCCCCATAATTTTCCCCATACCCATAATTCTGTTCACACTCTCGTTGCCTACTTAGTTTGTCTTTCTTTCAATTCCTCAGCTTCTGTTGTTGGTTGTTGTAATACAGTTTTCATTTTAATGTTCATAGTTTTGATCCTCTTTCTCATAAATAAGTCCCTTTAACATCTCATATAAAAGTGGTTTAGATCTGATGAAGTCCTTCGGTTTTACTTTGTCCTGGAAGCACTTTCTCTGCCCTTCTATTCTGAATGACAGCTTCACTGGATAGAGTAATTGTGGTTATAGATTTTTGCTTTTCATTACTTTGGATATTTCTTTCTAGTCCCTTCTTGCCTGTAAAGTCTCCTTTGAGAAATGCGCTGATAGTCTTTTTGGGACCCCTTTGTATGTAATTCTCTTCTTCTCTCTTGCTGCTTTTAAGATTCTTTCCTTATCCTTAATTTTTGACATTTTGATAATAATGTGTCTTGGTGTGGTTCTCCCTGGGTCCAGTTCTTTTGGAACTCTCTGTGCTTCCTGGACTGGTAAGTCTATTTCCTTCCCCAAGTTAGGGAAGTTCTGCTTCATTATTTTTTCACATAATTATTCCATTTCTAGTTCTTCTTCTTCACCTTCTGGCAATCCTATGATTCAGATGTTGGCCCGCTTATAGCTGTCCCATAGGTTTCTGAGCCTCTCCTCATTTTCCTCACTTTTTGTCCCCCATTTCTGTACTGGTTGACTGTTTGTTCCTTCCCTATGTTCCAATTTGTTGATTTGATCCCTGGTCTTCTTGCCCTCACCACTAGTTTCATATGTGTTTTTGTCCATTTCAGCAGGACTAGCCTTCATTCCTTCCCTTTCTTGTTTAAGATCTGCTGTTAGGTATGTAAGCATTTTTATAACCAAAGCTCTGAACTGTGCCTCAGAAAGATTTCCTATCTGCTGCTTCAATAGATTAGGAATTTGCTGTCTGGTCAGCTGCATCACTGGGATCCCTATCATGATCTATGCCATCCTGACAGTTTTGTGTTTACCTTTGCTTCCTGGGCAGGGCTGTCACACCTCCTACGCTATAGAGGGTGGAGCCCTGTGCACTCGTCACAACCAGGTGACCGTCTCACCATGCTGTGGCATTTTCTGTGGGGGTGGGGGTCCAAGATGGATTCCTGCTGTTCACTCTCTACTGAGAGACCGGGAGCCTCCTCCTCCATCCGCACCCCCACCGGGCCTCACTGTCCAAGGCAATGTAGGTTTGCCTTCCCCAGCTTTGGAATCGCAAGCTGACAGGTCTGGTCTGCAGCCAAGTGTGCTCCCCAGGCACTTCTCGCCTCCCCTTAAATACGGGTGTCTGTGCTTACTGCTGTCCTGCTGCCATCGCTGCTGCTGCCGCAGACAGCTCAGCTTGACCTCTTCTCCCCGGCTTTGCCCCTCCTACCTGTCCGGATGAGCACCACTTCTTTATAACTTCATATGTTGGACTTCCATTTGTTTTCTGGAACTTCTGGTTATTGCTGGTTTTGCGGTAGTCGTATTCCTTCTTCGTTGTGGAGGGAGACGGAGCATGTCAGTCTAGGCCTCCATCTTGGCTGGAAGTCTCCTGTGTTTGTTTGCTTCCGTGACCCAGGCAGAGCTGTTGCTCGTACTACGTTGTAAAGGGCAGAGCCTTAGGTATTCGTCAGTAACAGGTGACCTGTTTCACCGTATTGTGGCGCTGTGTGTGGGGAGGGGTCTGAGAAGGAACAGTGCAGCTTGCCCAGCACTCGCCCCTTTTACAGGCACTTCTCTCACTTCTGCACCAGACTGGCACCCCTCTAGCTGCTGCCCTGGCCATCGTTCCCAGAGTGGGTGGGTCTACGGATGTTCTAGGACTGTGGGTGCCCTTTAAACAAGCAGACTCTGCTGAGAGACTGGCAGTTTCTGCCTCCATCTGAACCCCCACTGGTTTGCACAGTCAGAAGCAATGAGGCTTGATTTTCCCTGGTGCTGGGACCGTGAGCTGCTCTGCTGAGGAGCTGGGAATGCTCCCCAGGTGTTCCTCCTGACTTTTGGAAATGTGTAACTGCACTTTCCGCCAGCCTGCTGCTGTTGCCACTGCTGCCACCATCACATCGCGTCCTCTCCGCCCCTCCTACCTGTCTGGATAAGTATTTCTTCTTTATATCTTTGTTTGCTGGAGTTCCATGCACTTTGATTTTCTGGAACTTCTGGTTGTTTCTAGTTTTGAAGTAGTTGTATTCCTTCTTAGTTGTGGAGGGAGATGCAGCATGTCTGTCTATGCCTCCATTTTGGCTGGAAGTGTTCATTTATATTTTTATAACCTGCATAAAAGTCTTCTAAATGTTCTGATCCTTCTCTTCAAATATTTTAAAAGCTACCAACAACTTGCATTCTTTCTTTTGTTTAACATGGAAGAGACCACTCTTGCCAACATAAAGGTCATGAGTGTGAACTAAGAACTAATACAATTTCCTAAAAGTCAGTTAAAGTTATAATATATGGCATATTTTTTATTAGAAAGAGTTTGCTGTAAAGTAAAACTCTTCAAAATCCTCAACCTGGTGTAACGACCAGAGATGGAGAGCAGACTGGTAAGAGACTTAGATTTCCAGCAATGTAGAACACAAAGAATGCATAGAGAATAAAAATGAGGCTCTGAGAAGTTAAGTAACTTGCCCAAGGTCACCCAGCTGGTACAGGGTGGCACCAGAGTTGGATCACAGAACTGGCTGATGCTAAATTCACATAGACTTCATGCCAGGCTGAGATTAGAGGACTCAAGTACATTTACCAAATGTTCACTATCAGGGAACTCAACTATTTTGTAATGCACAATATCTCCTGTTTTAGTTAGGATGCTTTCAGCTGAAAGTAGCAGAAAACCCAGGTACCAGGGCTTAAACACAGAACTCTGAGGTAAGGCAGACATAGCATTGGTTCATTGGTGGTAAACATCACAGGTCTGTCTGGAATCAACTTCTCAGTGCTTCTTCAGGCTTCTGCCTTGTGGTCAGAAGAAACAACATCAAGTACCAAATTCTTATCCAGCAACATCCAGAGCAGGAAAGAAATCTTCTCCCAGTTGTGACTTTTACTAAGTGAGAAAACCTTTTAAAGCCCCCCAGCAGTCATCCCCTTACATCTCATTGACCAGTGTTGGGTTAGATGCTCACTCCTAACCACTCAATGGCAAATGGGAATGAATTCCTAAGATTGACTTGGACTAATAACAATTCTCCCCCTGGAGCTAGGAGGAGTTCCACCATTGCTGGGACATATGGCTACCCAGTACCTTAGCAAAGTAGGGTACACTGGGAGGGAAGGGGTGGATTTCCTGGTGGTGGGCAGCCAACAATGTTGCCACATCCACATCACTACCTTCACCCATAGATGTCCCAGTGGCTTCCCTTACTTTCCCTGGACTTTGTGTGCTATTGTGCCTGAGATGTGAGTTCTCAGACAGAACAGAACATCTGTCTATCCATTTCTCATAACCAGTGGTGAAGAATCAACTATGTAAAGAGAAACAATAGAACTAAATGAAAGGGACATGAAAACAACTGTATGCAAAGATAAATTCTTTTAAAAAGTTACAGTAAAACAAGCAGAATACAAGTTACTGGGGAACCAAGCATCTCTGAATCCAATAAAGGTCTGAATTTATTACATAAATTTAGGCAAACTCTATACTTGCAGGACAGACTTGGCAGAAAAACTTCCTGATGTTTATATAATCTGGCTAGGTGTGGTCAACACATTGTAACCAAGATTCAAAAAGTGAGCATAGAGAAAGCAAGAATAATGTGAATTCATTTCATTTCAATTACAATTATACTCAATTAAATTCAATAAGCACTAAGCGCCTACTAACGCCTTCGGTACCCCCCAGCAATACGCCGAATTGTGCTGGAGCACCAAGTGTGAATCAGACAAGGTTTCTGACTTCAAGGATCTTATGATGAATAAATCACAGACTTGTAGAAAAACTTGTTTTAAGCAAATTGGTTTCTTCAATTGACTTTTGGTGAATTTAATTTGGCTAAATGACTTTGGGGAACTGATCTTCAGTAATCTGATCAGCTGCCCATGTGAGCAACTAACTTTAGAATGTCACAAATGGTATAAAAAAAAATACAAATAAGCTGCTTTGGAAGCTGAGGGGTGGGAAGAAATAATTTCCAAAGGGACATTTGAATGGGTCTTGAGGAATGAGTAGCAGTTTAACAGACACAGAGGGAAAGGGAATAGCGTGACCAGATGTGGTGAAGTGCCAGGCTGGCTTTGTGATATCAAATTCTAGCAGTCAAGCAGATGCTCCACCATGTGCCCTCAAAAGGACAAAAAAGTAGTTTAGTTCCTGCTCTTCTCAAAAATGACTGTTCTAAGCTACAAACAAACAAAACAAACTCGGAGACACAAACAACAGATGGTAGTTACCTGAGGGAAAGGAAGGTAGGGGGAGGATGAAGAGGTTTACCCTTCATCATCAAAAGGGGTCAAACTATGGTAACAGAGGGGGACTGGGCTTTGGGTGGTGAACACACATTGCAACATAGACATGAGGTGTTACAGAATTGTACACTTAAAACTTATATGATGTTATTAACCAATGTCCTCCCAATAAACTTAATACTTTTTTGAAAAAGACTATTCTGGTTGGCCAGAAACAAGCAAAAGAACAAGGCCTGACAAATTGAAATATCTTCTTTTCAGGGGCTCCATTGGACCTGATGTTTGCCATGCTAGACTTCTCCTCTCTGCCACCACCCCCAATCAAGTCCAGAACACATGATTGGCAATCACAGGCACTTGAGAATGTCCCTCGGACTACTATCCAGCCCTGCCCAGGCCCATACAAAGACAATAAAATAGCAAATCTGATCATTCCCTTGTTGCCCCAATTTCAGGAAAGCTCTTCATGATCCATGCCTGGGACGCCTCTTCCCAGTTTCCTGTTGTAGTCCTAGAAACAACTCTCTTAAAAGAAACATGGCCTTTAAAGAGAAAAACTGTTCACTTAAAATTATGCAAAGCTTGCCCTCTGTGGCCCTTAATCAGAGGAGGGTCTGAACAACCAGATTCACTATTCAACTGGTTAAGATCTCTGAACGTCAGCAGTTTATCAAGTCACTTGAATGTATCATTTTTTTTCTAAATATTTTTTTCCTCTTTCTCTGTTTCTCTCTGCATTGGAGCCTCCACCCATGAAATTGAAAGATTTCTGGTAGAAATTCCTTTGTTGCATCAGCTTTTGGAAATATGGATTACAGTATTCTGTGAAAAACATTTATTACCCTGAACTGTGACTCAGACATTGTTACATTTCTGGGGTTATAGATTTTCTTTCAGCTAAACTAAGGCTCTAAGTCACAGTGACAGTTGTAATGTGTGTAATACCACAGTACCAGATTCTATTACACACATATTTTTGCTAGAGGTTTACGATGTTAAAAATATTTCTTCTTTTTTCCAATACCTTTCTGTACCTGTTGTGTAAATATATTAGAACCTATAATACCAAAGTCAATTTCCAGATGAAATGTGCACAACAGCAGTAGTTTGTCCTTTAAAGAAAAGGGGGGTGGGGGCTGCTGCACACGAGCTAATGATATTCAAGCACAATATTGAATTGTAATAAAAGATGAATGAGAGAAAGTGTGTGTCATTGTGAGGGATGGAGAAGGTTACAGAAAGCTGAGGCCAAGAAAGGATTTATCATGGCTGTTCCTGCAGGCATTGTGTTTAAAAAAAAAAAAATCCACAGACTTATTTGCAAGTGGGTTTTATGGGAAAATAGAACAGTCTACTGAGGAAAGAATTTCTAAAGATTATCTTTTATACAAGATTAAGATAAAACTTAAGCAATATGTGAGAGAAGTCTCAACTGATTCTCAAGGGGGTGGAACTTCAGATTTATTAGTGTGTCCTGTCAACTCCATAAATGTAGGAAGAGGTCTTTGTTAAAGTGTTGTTGGTACTGTAATTTTTCAAGGTAGGTTAGAAAAGGCACATATGGAACAATGAAGTGGCCTTCATTAGCACACCCACTTACAAAGCAATAATCCAGTAGAGTCATGCCAACAAATCCTTCCACTTTTCTTTAGAATCCAACTTTTATTGAATACCCACTGCAGTTCTCTTGGGTATTTAACCATATTTCTGTCCTTCTCCTAAAAGAATCCAGTGTGACTAATGCTCTTATTGAGCGGGGGGAGGGGGGGTCTGAATCCAGTTGAGTTAAATTGTCAGGAGCAGAGAATGAAAATATAACAAGAACAGAGATATTTTTAATTCCTTCTTTCCACCTGCTTCATCAATAATAAAAAGCAAAATTAGCAGAGTTTTACTCTTTTTCCCTTGCATAGCTTCTACATTTATGTGGATGTCATAAATAAGAAAATAACCTGAGGAGACAGAACAAGAAGAACTGGGAGATAGATTGACCCAGTGAGCCCCATAGTCCTCAGTGAGCGGTCATGTTCACCTCAGTTTGTCTCCTCGGGTACACATAATCATGATTTTGTTCATTTCAGTTCACTCTGTGATTACCGAAAGAAAACTTAGTGAATGCCCGGGGTGAGGTTTTGGGGTGTTTATCTTTTGCTTTGTTTGTAAGGGAGAATCTAGAGCTCTCTCTGCCTTGTTTCAAATGTAAATCTGGAATTCAATTTTAAAATATTGAAATTAACATCAGTAATACGTATCTAGTACCATAAAAATATTTATACACTTTTACCTAATAATTCTACTTCTGTGACTCTCTCCACAGAAAACTATCTAAAATGAAAAAAAATACTTTAAGCTTAACTATTTTATATGCAATATTATTTCCAATTCAAAAGGAGGAAATAACTCTTAGTTGCCTACTCATTTCCTAGTCAAATGCCTCTTCTTATCCCCTTGACAATTTGTTTAGTTGGCAGTAGTCCAATCCCAGGAGTAAATCATGGCAATGATCAGTCCAAGAATGAGCATGAGACCCAGTTCTTGTCAAGGAGATGGGAGGGGAAGACATCTTAGAGAAATTCCCAAAGCAGAATTATTAAATCAAAGGGGATAAGTATTTTTAAGGCCCTCAATCCTTGGCAAAGTTTTTCTCACTGCCCTCCCCCGAAAAGTACACTTTTTAAAAATTCATTTTCTATATCTCTCCATCCCCCATGCTTTATGCTTAAGACTCAACTGTGTGGAGACCTAAAGTTCTAAACTGTGATAGCAATCTTAAAACTATTAAGAAAAATCCTAATGAATCACTATCACCCTCATCAACCCTGGACCCATCTATTTTCAGACTCCATTTCAAAAGCATTCTAACTGAAATACATCTGAGTAAAAAAAGTTATAGTTTTTCAAATTGATGCTTATAAAGTTTTTTGACATGATGGTGAGGGGAGCAGAGTTTGGCCCCCCCAAATTATGCCTTTTGGGATTCTGATTATATTAAGCAGGCTATTTTTAAGAAATGGAAGACTCAAGAAGAACCTTTGACCTTCCCCCTAACTGCCTAAAAGTATTTAGATAGAGGACCTGCTCCAGGAAGGGAGCTATCATCATAGATAAGTATAGTGTATGTCATAGGAACTACTATGTGGTAGACAGGGAGGGAACTAGCAAGGCCCCTTTGATCAAACTGCTCTCTATGTCCCATTGTTAAGGATGGCTGAAAACACTTGTTTACCAAACATCTGCTTCTGCATTCCATGTAAAGAGCCTTCCTGCCCTCTGAAGACCCAAATTCCAATTCTTGCTACCTTCTCCTTAGCTCAAGATGACGTATAAGCCTTAACTGTCCAATTTGTCCTCAGGTCCCATTTTTTTATGGAACTGTCACATGTACATATGTAATAAATTTGGTTATTTTCTCATGCTAATCTGTCTCATGTCATTTTGATTATTAGACCATCCAGAAGAACTTAGAAGGGTAGAAAGAAAATAGTTTTTCATCCTCTATGATGAGGGAGAGTTTATGATAGGACATTAAGTAAAAGAATAGCAGTTTAAAAATCTGAACTTAAGATACAGATTCAATCATATATGAACATGCATAGAAAAAACTAGAAACAAACAATCAAAATGTTTAGAATATTTGTCTCTAGATATTGGGATGAAAGCCATTTCTCTCTGCTTGTTTGAGTTTTTTCTATGTTTTCTAAATTTTATATAATTGGTATACATTGTTTTTATTATCAGAAGACAACAAGACAAAAAATACTCCAGTGAGTTCAAAGAATTAAACTGAGAAATTATATGCCAACTCAAAAACAATACCTTAGGTAAATATGGTCAAGTGTAATTTTTTATTCTAAGGGCCATGAATTTTGATCACCTCCAAGGCTCTCACTTATCTTTATAGCCAGAGAAAAATGTTGAATTTTTTATAACTAGATTATCTAATCTCGCCAGTAACAGAACAATCACAGCATTTACTTTAAAAAGAATAAAACTGATTTTATTATTTTTACAAAAGTAATTCTTGTTCATTGTTATTAAAAAAAGCCTTCTAGCAAAAACAGAGTATGTTTTAGAAGTAAAAGCTCTCCACCACAGAGTCCTTGAAAGTAACTACTGTTAACAGATCGGTATGCATTTTCCCAAACATTTTGCTAGGGAATATAAGCATTTTTAAAGAAAAAAAGCAATCAGTTACCTCTGTATGCTCCCTAACCAGGGACTGAACCTGCAACCCAGGCATGGGCTCTGACTGGGAATCAAACTGGCAACCTTTTGCTTTGCAGGACAATGCCCAACCAACTGAGCCACATTGGTCATGGCAGATTATCCAATTCTTTTTAATGGCAGCATAATGTTCTATTGAATGAGAGTCCCACAATTTATTTACTAGACATGGTTGTTCAGAGCTTTTCTCCATTACTGAGATTTGAAGCGACTATATCAATACTACTGTCTATTTTCCTGTTGGATTTCAGAATTCCTTAAAGATAAAGACACAGAATTCAAACATAGAAATCAAGTATCATTTTCATTACTGATTAAGTGGATTCTGGAGAACAGGGCTAAGGTGTGAGAGTCTAATGAATTTACTACACAAGGCTCCCCACCACCACCAAGATTTAACTTAAACCCCGGAACTGCAGGCTGTCCCACAGGACCAGAGCTCACCCCATGACCAAGAGCAGAGAGAGCACAACCCCACAGAAAGCAGGAAGGTTCAAGCCCCAACTAACACACCTCAGTCTGTGCGAACACAGAGAGTTGCCTGGGGAATGGCAGGCTGGGGGGGGCGGGGGGGGTAGCATGGCAGCTCTGTGCCCTTCCCCTGCACCTTGCCCCATGCACTCCTTCTGTCTGGCTGTTTCTGAGTTACATCTTTTTATAATAAGCCAGTAATTTAGTAAATAAATGTTTTCTTGAGTCCTGCATCCTAATTCCCCAGTACCTCACTACATGACCTTATTCAGAAGTAGGGTTCTTGCAGATGTATTGGAGGGTGGGCCCCTCATTGAATATAGCCGGTGTCCTCACAAGAAGACAGCCATGTGAAGACAGAGATACAGCAAGAACGCCACGTGAAGGTAAGGCAGAGACTGGAGTTATGATGCCACAAGCTAAGGCACACCAAGCATAGATGGCCACTGCCAGAAGCTAGAGGAGGCAGGGAAGTGTTCCTCCCCATAGGCTTTAGAGGGAGCATGACCCTGCTAACACCTTCATTTCGGACTTCAAGCCTCCTGAACTGAGAGAGTGAATTGCTGTGTGTAAAGCCACTCTGTTTATGGAATTTGTATTGATGGCCCTGAGAAACTAATGCAATACCTGTAAATGGTCTTCTTTCACCCCCACGCATTGCCCAGCATGGTTGGAAAACACTGGAGTTAATCATCAAATCTCATCCTTTAACACAGGCCCATATTTATTAAGATGGTTAGGAAACACTTCATGGCAATGATGAGGGTGATTTACTTTTATTTTGTTATTTTCAATACACAAAAGATGAGTCTGTGCTGAATACACCAGAAATCTTTCCAATTAATGCTAATGGGCGACCAGCCTCTAGTTGGCTCCATGGGAAATGAAGCCACTAAGAGGAAGTTATCAGCAAGGGATTTATGTTTTAGTAGCATGTTTAATTATAATACAACCACGACTGTCTCTCGCAGAGGAATTTAACATACAAGATTTACAGCTCTTAGCACTATTTTTGCCTTTGTTGTCTCAAAGACCCTTGTTTCTGATGTTTTATTAGACTATCAACCTCTGTTAGGTTGTGTCACATTGCCCCCTAGTGTTCAGGTTTTATAATCTCATCATAGCCTGCTGTTCTTAGTTTTCAGAATGCTTTTTTGCTATGGTCTATAAACCTGCCTACTCATGCCCTAAAGAACACTGAGAACATTGAAACAGTGGAGGGCGGAAGGTTTTTTTCTTTTAATAAAACCATTGGACAACCACAAATATAAGTCCTTGTGTGTATGCACGTGTGCATATGTTTCAAAACACACCATCTGACTGGCTTAAGCCTGCAAGAGAAATTAAGTTTCCAGAATAAGAGCGGATCAGATTTTCTTTCTTATTTCTTGAGGGCAGAAAACATCTCCAAGAGATATCCTCTCTTTTCAAGATATGACAACAGGGAAATTTTTTTAAGCAAAGCTGATGAAGTTTTAACTAATCCAACCAGCCAGAGGAAAGCAGTATTACAAAAGAAGGCTCTAAGAAGGGTAGGATTTCTTTTCCTCTTCAAAGGTGTTGGTGTGCGATTCAGTGAGAAGACAGCCCGCACTGCAGACACCCACTCCAGCAGCACTACCACACCAAGGCCAGCCCCTCCCTGCTGTCCCGCCTCTGCTTGTCCACAGCTCTGCATGTGGATGACAACAGCCATCAGCCAGGAAGACAGGGACAGACGGTCAAGGGAAGGGTGCAGGAAAGAGTAGGGATCCTGGAAATCAGTGTTTGGGCTTAAGAATACAAATCTATTCTCAAAGTATTCAGGGGACCCAAAACTATTCAAAAGCAAGAGATAATAATCATGCAGAACAAACTTCCCTAACTCTGTGCTGGTGGTTTAAAAATAAACTGGCCTCACTGCAGGGCAGCTTCCCTAATTCCAGATCGTTCCTTTCTCTTCCCCAGGCTACATCATCACAGTTGTACCCAGCCCACGCTGCCCTCCCTCCAGGCCTCCCCATGAATGACTGGCTAATCTGACCCTCAGAACTATGCTTCTCGGTGACCACATGCAGCCTCCTTCCCCTGTCTCTGTGGCATTTTGGGAGTCCTATTACCCGCTCTCAGGAGAGTTTGGTTTCCCGTGACCGTTGTCACTGCTGGGACTTTGTTCAGAGCCCTGAGCCACATGCACACACCTTTATTCTCTCTGCAAATGCCCTGTGTCCTGCCCAGTCTACGCTACAAGCCTCTGAGGGAAGGGGGGCCGTTCTGTTTCTCTGCCCACTTAGGCTGCCTGGCCTGTGCTAGCAGCGGTGCTCTCTCCCCGGGCTTACAAAGGACAGCGGGATGAAGGTGGGGGTGGAGAATATCACTGCGGAACATTTATTCTTATTGCGGTGTGCCAGACAGACCCAAAACCTATTCCATAAAAGTTTTTTGTGTTTTTTTTTTTTTTATCTTGCATGGTCTGAGATAATAGCCCAGCTGCTATCTTTGGCGCTCCTCCATTTCTCAATCCCATTCATAAAATCTTTAGAGAAGGCCATGTGCTGCTTCCTCACAGAGCGTCTCCCATGGTGCCCCAGTCCAGAATGAAATTGGATTTAGTTGCAGGTGGCTAAAAAGGCCCTGAGCAGTTCGCCTGTCCTTGCTACTCTAACTCTCCCTACTGAACTATCCCCACCGAGAATCAGTAAATCATATGCTGAGCCTCTCCAAAGCTCTAGCAGCACTCCAGAAGCTGGGGATCACAAAAGCTTCCTAAACTTCTGGCACTCGTAGATTTAGCATTCACAGCATCCCAAGAGACTCATGGCCTATAGTAATTTGTCTTTGGCTGAGACCCAAATCTGAATGTTAAACACCATGACACCAGTGTTTAGGAGACAGTCCCTTAGTAAGTGAGCTTAGTTAGGCTGTTTAGTAACCCTAAAAACATAACATTATTATTTTCTTAATTTACCATATGCCAGGTGCTGTATGAATTTCTCCCTATATGTTAGCTCATTTCACCGTAATTATAACAACTTTATCTCCATTTTATGGATGAGAAAAATGATATTCACAGAGATTAAGACAGTTTCTCAAGACCATATAATCATTTAGTGTGACTGAGCAAGACCACAGAGCTAGCTGGTATGATTAAGAGAAATCATGGGGCCCTGGCCAAGTGACTCCATTGGTTGGAACATTATCCTGTACATCAAAAAGGTTGTGGGTTTGATTCCCAGATGGAGCACATGCAGGAGATGATCAATCGACGTTTCTCTCTCTCTCACATTGAGGTTTTGTTGTTGTTTTTTTTAAGAAGAAGAAAAAAAGAAATCACAAAGTTAGTATGATTGGGTAGATCACAGAACTAGCTGATCAGGAATTTGACCCAAGGTCTGTCTTATTCTAAATCTCAAGCACTTAGCCATAAGCCCATCAGAATTTCATTACCATGTGAAAAATGGCTGTGGTGCTAGAGATACCTTGAGTGGATTGTGATGTAAGAATATACAAATATTACACTTGGCTCTAGAAAGACATAAATCTGAAAAAGCCAGGATTCTAAATTAAAACAACTCTATTCTTATGAATCAGAGATTTTGAAAGATCTGGGGTGCCAAGTGTTTTTATACAAAGAGAGAGAACCAGAGGTCTATATACAGCTATATATGGATACACATATGGATATGGATAAGACATATTTCCTGCTCGCAAGAATATAACACCAATAGTGTGCCATGAGATGAGCAATTAGAAATTAAAGTATGCAACAGTGACTGTACTAAAGGTGTTTAGGGATAGAAGTGCATTGAAGCATTTAGAGAATGTGCCTGAAGAAAAAGTAAAATTTGAGTTAGGCCTCAGATACAAACACAATTCAGATGGTTAGAAGGAAAAGGGAGAACTTTCAGGCAGGTGAAACAAATAAAAACTCAGAGGCATAAATAAGCATAACAGACACAGAGATTTTTAACCTAGATTATCTCCAGGGGTCAGAAATTGTGTCTCAATTTGTTGTACTGTTATATCTCCAAACACTAGCACATGGTAGGCAGTCAGAAATTACTTAGTGGTGAAAGAAGGGGAAAGGAAAAGATGTAGTTTTAGAGTAGAGCAAGAGAGAGCATTCAAATGAATAAAGACAGAACAGAGAATACACATATTCGACCACAGAAGGCATGTGTTGGCCGTGAAGGAAAATAAGCTTGGTAAGACTGGGTGGAGCTAAGGTAGAAAGGGCCTTGACCAAAGTGAGGGCAGAGAGGCCGATTTAAAGTAGTAGGCAAGAGCGCACCAGATGGAGCTCCCATGGTTTTCCAAGCAATCGGAGAAGCTGTTAAAAGCCATGGAACATGAATCAGTGTGTCAGCCAAGTGAAGGTTAGACTGGAAAGGACACAGGCTGGAGACTGGCAGAGTCCTTGGGAAGCAGTGAGGCAGGCTAGACACAAGATGAAGAGTTTGGCCTATGGGGATGTCAGAAGGAATGGGTGGAAGAATGAAAAATCGAAGAACTGTTGGAAGGAGAAAATGTAAACAGTGTTGGTAAGAGTTGAGATAATGGAGATAAAAGGGGAGAAATAGGTCAAAACTTCAAGTGAGGAGCCTGAAAGAGAAGTGGTAACATGCTTAGAAGACGGGAAGTTAACATGGTTTAAGATGAAGAAAGGGAGATAATAAGCTCAGCTTGTAATATATAACTTTAGAAAGCTCAGATATATATATCTAAACCTATAAACAATATTATGCATGGTGGAGAGTCCAAGAATTTTTATATTTGTGGGGTCCAATTAAGCAATTTTATTGAACTACAGAATTTCAGAATTAAAAGAGACATAAGACTGTCCAACATTTATACAATACACAACTTCATTTTTTTCATGTAGTTTTTAAATTTTTTTACTTAAGTATAGTTGGCATACAATAGTATATATTGGTTATATTAGTTTCAGGTGTACAATATCATTTGTCACAATGCAATCTTGTCATCTTCTTATTGCCTCTTTTCACCCATCCCCAACATGCTCCCTTCTGGCAACCATCCCTTTGGTCTCTGTTTCTAAGTCTTTTTTTGGTTTGCTTCATTCATTTGTTTTGTTTTGTTTTAGATTCCACATGTAAGTGAAACCATACAGTATTTGTCTTTCTCTGCCTGACTTATTTCACTTAGCACAATATCCTCTACAATCACCCATGTTGTCAAAAATGGCAAGATTTTGTCTTGCTGCTGTATAATATTCCATTGCAAATGTGTGTGTGTGTGTGTGTGTGTGTGCGTGTGTGTCACATCTTTTTTATCCATTCATCTGTTGATGGACATCTAGGTTGCTTCCATATCTTCATTATTGCAAATAATACTTAAGTGAACATAGGAGTATATTTATCTTTTTGAATTAGTGCTCTTGATTTGTTTGGTGGTTGTTTTTTTAAAATATCCAGAAGTGGATTTTCTGGGTCTTAGAGTATAACTATCTTAGTGTTTTGAGGAATTTTCATACTGTTTTCCATAGAGGCTCCACCAGTCTGCATTCCCACCAACAGTACAAAAGGATTTCCTGTTCCTGTTCCCCACATCCTCACCAATACATGTTATTTGATGATTTTTTGATAATAGCCATTCTGACAGGTGTGAGGTGGGACCTCATTGCAGTTTTGATTTGCATTTCCCTGCTGATTAGTGATGTTGAGCATCTTTTCATAAGTCTGTTGGCCATCTGCATGGCTTCTTTGGAGAAATGTCTTTTCATGTTCTCAGCTCATTTTTTAATTGGATTGTTTTGTTGTTGTTGTTATTGAGTTGTATGAGTTTCTTAACTATTTGGGATATCAAACCCTTATTGGATGTATCATTTGTGAGCACATTTTCCCATTCAGGTAGGTTTTCTTTTTGTTTTGTTAATGGTTTCTTCACTGTGCAGAAGCTTTTCAGTTTGATGAGGTCCTATTTGTTTATTTTTGGTTTTGTTTCCTTTGCTTAAGGGGACGTATCTAAAAAGATATGATTTCAGTTACACAGAAAATCAAACAAAATAGAAACAGACTCACAGCTATAGAGAACAGACTGACAACTGTCAGAGGGGAGGGAGGTTGGAGGCTGGTGAAAAAGGTGAAAAGCTTAAGCAAAAAAGCAGCCTCACAGACAGACAGCAGTATGGTGATTACCAGAAGGAAAGGTGGGTAAGACAGGTAGAAAAGTGTAAAGGAGGGATAAATGGTGACAAAAGGAGATTTGACTTTGGGTGGTGAACACACAATATAATATACAGGTGATATATTATAGAACTGTACACCTGAAACTTATATAATTTTATTAATCAATGTTACCCCAATAAATGCAATAAAAATTCTAAAAAAGATATTATTTAGACTTATGTCAAATAGTCTACTTCCTACATTTTCTTCCAGAAGTTTTATGGGTTTTGTATATGGTATAAGAGAGTGGTTCAGTTTTTTGTTTGTTTGGTTGGTTTTTTGCATGTATCTGTCCAGTTTTCCCACCACCACGTGAAGAGACTGTGGTTACTCCATTGTATATTTTTACCTCCTTTGTCATAGAGTAGTTGGCCATTTAAGCACGTGTTTAATTCAGGATTCTCTATTCTGTTCCATTGTTCATGTGCCTCTTTTTATACCAGTACCATAGTGTTTTGATTATTATACCTTTGCACTAAGTATAATTTGAGATCAGGGAGCATAATACTTCCAACTTTTTTCTATTTTTCTCAAAATTGCTCTATGTGGGGTCTTTTGTGGTCCCATATAAATTTTAGGATTATTTGTTCTACCTCTGAGAAGAATGACATTGGAATTTAGAAAGAAATTGCATGGAATCTGTACATTTATTTAGGTAGTATGGTCATTTTAACAATATTAATCCTCCCCGTCACGGGCACAGCAATGTACATGTTTAGAACATAATACAGTGCACAGTAGTGTCTGTCCACCAGTGTCTATTTGAATAACCTCTAATGGAAAAGCTCACTCCTCTTTCTGTGATTGGGTGGCTCTGTTTATTAAAAAAAATTTCCTATACTTCCAGTCAAGATTGAGGCATAAGTAAACATGGCTTGCCTCCTCATGTAACCACAGCAAAAATTACAACTAAACTACAAAACAACTATCACCCAGAATCATCAGGAAATCAAGCTATATGGAAGTTCTACAACCAAGGAATTTAAAAAGTCACATTCATCCAGATGGGAAAAAGGGGTGGAAATGCAGAGATGTGCAGAGATGTGCAGAGACATGTGGAGATGCTGAATGGGCAGCCCCACACCCACATGGATAAAAATCAGGAGGGATACCTCAGGAGCAAGTGATCCCAGCCCCATACTAGACCACCCAGCCCAGGGTTCCAATGCCAGGATGATAAGTCCCTATAACTTCTGGCTGTAAAAACCAGTGGGAGTTGGGACAGTGGAAGAAACTCCATGATTCTCAAATGTCTCTTCTTAAAGGGAACTACAATGGACTTAGGATTTAAACATACTCACTCCCTCTGGGTTCCAGCACTGGGGCAACAGCTGGAAGGGTACCAGTGGCATACAGGGATAAACTCAAGTGTTTGGCATCAGGGTGAGTACTGAGAGAAGCTTCCTCCTAGAAAAAACTTCAGAAGCCAGGCAGTGGCATTGTCCCCTTTCTGAGCCCTCCTCCACACAGAGCCATAGAGCAGTGACACTATACTGGAGACTGCATCAACATGGTTTACACAGATTGCCCCACCCTGGTGCACTTTTCTACAACAGGCCACGCTACTAAGACAGGGAGTCAAAGCAGCTCTACCTAACACATAGAAACAAACACAGGGAGGCTGCCGAAATGAGGAGACAAAGAAATATGGTCCAAATAAAAGAACAGATCAAAACTCCAGAAAAAAAAACTAAACAAAATGATGATAAGCAATCTATCAGATGCAGAGTTCAAAACACTGATTATTAGGAAGCTCAAGGAACTCACTGGGTACTTCAACAGCATAAAAAAGACCCAGGCAGAAATCAAGGTTACACTAAGTAAAATAAAGAAAAATTCAAAGAAAACCAACAGTGGAGAGGATGAAGCCAAGAATCAAATCAATGATTTGGAGTATAAGAAAGAAAAAAGCATTCAATCAGATCATCAAGAAGAAAAAATTTTAAAAAAATAATAATTAAAAAAAATAAGGATAGGCTAAGGAGCCTCAGGGACAACTTCAAATGTACCAACATTTGGATCATAGGGGTGCCAAAGAAGAAGAGGAAGAGCAAGAAATTGAAAAGTTATTTGAAAAAATAATGAAAGAAAACTTCCCTAATATGATAAAGGAAATAGACCTATAAGTCCAGGAAGCACAGAGTCCCAAACAAGTTGGACCCCAAGAGGACCACACCAAGACACATCATAATTAAAATGCCAAAGGTGAAAGATAAAGAGAGGATGTTAAAAGCAGCAAGAGAAAAGCAGAGAGTTACCTACGAAGGAGTTCCCATAAGACTATCAGCTGATTTCTCAAAAGAAACTTGGCAGGCTAGAAGGGACTGTCAGGAAGTATTCAAAGTGATGAATAAAAAGACCTATGACCTAGTTACTCTATCCAGAAAATCTACCATTAAGAATGGAAGGGCAGATAAAATGCTTCCCAGACAAAGTAAAGCTAAAGGAGTTCATCATCATCAAGCCATTATTATATGAAATATTAAAGGGACTTAAAAAAAAGAAGATCAAAACTATGAACATTATAATGGCAATGAATTTACAACTATCAACAATTGAATCTAAAAAACAAACTAAGCAAACAAGCAGAACAGAAACAGAATCATAAACATGGAGATCATTTGAAGGGTTGTCAGCAGGGAGGGAGAAGAGGGGGATGGAGGGAAAGGTACAGGAATTAAGAAATACAAATTAGGAAGTACGAATAGACAGGGTGGTGTTAAGAATAGTATAGGAAATGTAAAAGCCAAATAATTTACATGCATGACCCATGGACATGAACTAAGGGGGTGATTGCCAGAGGGAATGGAGGGTACCAAGTGGAGGGGGCAAAGAGGGAAAAATTGGGACAGCTATAATAGCATAATCAATAAAATATATTTTTAAAAAATTATTTCCTAATATTGGTACATTTTGGCAAAATGAACCTCACTAAAAGCATAACTTAGACAATCTTACAAAATAGGTAAGGAAGATATTGCTACTCTTCTGAAATCCATTCTTCCCTTCTTCCTTAGGGGGGGAAATATACCTTAGTGAGGCACATGACTATTCAGAATAAAGACTACATTTCCCAGATTTCCTTCTAGCTGGGTAGCCATGTGACCTAGTCTTAGCCAATGAGATGAGATTAGAAGTGATGTGGGTAATTGCAGGGTCATGCCCTCAAAGGGAGGGAGCTTACCTTACACTGGCTTTTTCCCCTGCTCCTTGCTAACTAGAATGTTGGTAGGATGCTGGCAGCTGGAACAGCCATCTTGAATGAAATGAAGCTGCATGTTGAAGAGAGCAAAGTAACATGACAGAAGGAGCCTGAGACCCTAATAATTGCGGAAACAAATGTGTACTCCCAGACTGAATGACAGAGGAATAAATGTATTTTGTTTAAGCTATTTTATTTGGGCATCTGTTAGGGCAGCCAAATCATATACTAACTAAAACTTTAAATTCAAATCTCTGCCTCTGTCATTTGCTAATAAGTTGTTTCACTTCTCTGCACCTCAGTTTCTTCATCTGTAAAACTTAGCCTACTCCACAGGGTTGCAGAAGAAAATTAATTGAGATAATGTGTGTAAACCTACTTAGCACAGTCAGTACTCAATAAATTAGAGCTGTTACTACTATTTATTAATATAAAAATTAGCAATCTTAAAAATTCCAAAGAAGTAGTTGTTTTTTAACTACTACATTAGAATATAGTAATTAAACATCAGTTTATTTGTCTGAACAACTCTGACACAGAATCAATATCTTCATTTCATAGTCAAGGGGCCTAGAAAGATATAGAAAGTAGAAACTCAGAACAAAAGAGTAAGTAGCAAAGCATGAATTAATTCTATATCCTTCATTCCCTTGAGGTTCTGTCATTAGAGGAGCAAGCAATAGGACAGAAGTGCTATACATGGGCGCGCACGCGCGTGTGTGTGTCTGTGTGTCTAACACTGTCCAAGAATCTCCCGGTGTCTTTTCAACTTCAAATAGCCTGCGGTCCTAAAGCTCCCAAAGGTCAAATCTTGGGGAAGAGCTGGCCTTTCCTCTATACAGAGGTCCTGCCATCACTTCTCAAGGTGTCCCTCCAGCACTCTGCAAGTCTCTCATTAACTGAGAAGACAGTGGTGTTTTCCTTCTGGGTGGGGGACTATCTAGGCATACAGAGCCTAGGCCACCCCAAATAATTGTCCCACATCCTCTGCAAAATTACTCCATCTCTCAAAGTTTCGCTTTTTGTCTTTCTTCACACAGCTAAAGTCCCATCAGAGGAACAGCTACCTTGAGGATGCTGCTCTGGTCTCTTTCAAAGAGCTACTTTTATTTAGGCTATAAAAAGCAGTAAAAGACACTAACCACTAAATATTTGAGGATGGGTAAATGGAGGGACAGAATGAAGGAGAGGAATTTACTTGATTTAAATATTAAAAAGCTCCTTAAAATTAACCACATCTTCTGACAGAATTGAGAAAATTCTGTTATGGGAACAGGCATGAAAAGGAACAGTTGAGTTGTTAAAAAATGAATCTGGGCTTCAAAGGGAAATTTTTTAAAAAACAAAAAACCAAGGCATTCTCATTGCAAAACGTACTCTATTTCCCAAAGAGAATAAAGAAACAAAGTCTCCTCAGCTCAATTTCTAGACATAACTATGCCTCATATTTTCTTACATATGCTTCTAGAAATTGTCCTGCATATATAAGTGATATATATAATTATACATCTTCTTCTATTAACGTATTACTGTATTATATTATAATTACATACTATATACATAATTATATATGTCTTCTTCCTGTTTTATTTCTAAAACTATCAATGAAAAATTAATTTTTAAATCCTGATTCTTAAAGCAAAAAGCCCTACTAATAGGAAGAAAAAGGCTCACACACAACAATCTCAGGCCTTCACAAGAGCCAGCAAAAGTTCAGGTACCCTGTGAAACAGAAATAATAAAATGCTTCAAAATATTTAATTTCCTATTCCAGAAATGTGAAACAGGTATAATTAAAATAACACTTTTTTAATTAAGTGACCTCTCTTGACCAACCATCTGTGAATAATTCAGATTTCCCCCTTATTATTCCTGTAAAATTAAAACGAGGTCATATAAACAGGAAGATCCTCTTTAACTATCTTTAAGCACCAGCAATATATATTTTCCACCAGTTAAAATCCTTAATGATATAAAAAATCTATCAAGCATAGCTCCCCCAATTCATTTGCCTGAAACCATCAATATTTTATCATGCACTTGCAGTTGGCTTTAATTTAACAGTCCAGGTTACTAATCAAACAAAACACCCAAGTCATTAAAAGTTAGCGTGCCATTTAGAAAGTGCATTTCACGTTTATTAAAATATCTTTCATGCAGCCATTAAAAACCTAAGGTTTTAATTACAATCAGATATTTAGTCCTACTCCCGTTATGCATTTGGCACTCTCTTGCAACTGCCCTGATTAATCTTCCAGACCAAGTTCATCCATTACCTCCTGAAATTATTTTCCTCTCAACTTCTTGAGAATTCATCTTTCTACCCCCTGCCCCCAACAAATAAGTAGAATGCACTGTAAAGGAATGCAAAATAATGACCCCCAAAGATAAGTCACTTAAAATACTTCATTTCAAATGTAATTTATCCTTCATAAAAGACCAAAGAGACATCATTCAGAAAGACAAATTGAAATTGAAAATTACCTCTTCATGTCTTTATTGTCAACCTTCATTTTTCTTTCTAATGATGGGGAAAGTTCAACAAGTATTGTTTTACAATTTCTAACTGTGTGATTCAACTAAGTGTTTTTTTCTTTCTTTCTTCTTCTTCTTTTTTTTTTTTTTAGTGTTCCAATATTCCCTACCCCTGTTCCTGCCCTGGCTTGCTCTAAGGTTCCATGAAGGAGATGGCAGACGTGTAAAACATCAGATTTTGTGTTAAATCTAGCTCTTCAGAATTAGCACGTTTAGGATCTCCATCAGTCACATTTACTGTCCACTAAAAGACATTTTAGATGAGATTTAGTGCCAATGGGATTACTTGATCTCACTTCTAAGAGTCACATCAGTAAAAGCTGTGGAACCTACCATTGAAACAAAGGTCTCCAATTACCCAGCTGTGAATGGAATTGAGAGCCCATTCAATAAAAAATGGTCTCTCCTTTAATAATTAAAAACATCCTGCATCCACCAAGCTACCTCAAATATAAATAAATAAAAGCCACAGTTATAAATAATATAAAATTATGTTAAATGAATTATGTTAATGATCATACATTTTAACAGGAAAAAAGAAAGGTCTTCACAAAAATTCAGGTTCCATTTCCAGCAAGAGCTCATATTTTTTAAATCAAGATACTATACTCCAAGGAAAGCTAGTTACAACACACATGTCCCCAAGTTTCCCACAGCTCAATAGAGCATGACTTCAAAGTCCTATTTCCTGATTCTTGGTAAGATGACTGGAATTACAACTAAAATGTAGAGCAATCAACCTGAATAGCCACCTGAAGACTAGCTAGAGAGAAATCTTATAACTAAAGATTTACAGAAGAAGCCACATTGAGACTGGTAGGAAGGTCAAAGACTCATAAAGGGCTCACCCCACTCCCACAGGTGGCAGCAAGATTCCAGAGGGATATTTTAGCTGCAAAGAGTCCCCCTGGGAAGCATAGGGTCTCAACCTCAGGCTAGGAACCCCAGTCAAGAGCACCAGAGCAGGAAAGAGGCAGCCACATAACATCTGGCTGTAAAAATCATGGTGATTCTGTCTGCCAGGCAGAGATAGAAGTCAGCTAGAGACACAAGCACCCTCTTAAAGGCCCAACACACAAAATCTCATTCAAAGCAACTCACCCTGGGCTTTGGTGGAGGGAAGGCAGAGCAGACTACAGTCACATGAGGAGAAACTCAGGTATGTGGCTCTGTACAGAGAGCTGAAGGAACAGTAAACTGGTTACCTGTGCTGAGCCACTGTCCCACACTACATGTGTTAAAAGAGTAAAATAGCAATAAATGCATATTTATCAATAATCACTATAAATGAAAATGGCATAAATACTCCAATCAAAAGACATAGCATAGCTGAATGGATAAGAAAACAAGACCCATATATATGCTACCTCCAAGAGACCCACCTCAGATAGAAAGGTACACACAAATTAAAAGTAAATATATGGAAAAAGATATTTCATGCACGTGGAAAGGAAAAAGAAGCCAGGGTAGCAGTACTTATATCTGACAAAATAGCCTTTAAAACCAAGGCTGTAGTAACAGACAAAGAAGGATAATGATAAAGGGAACAAGCCCAGAAGAGGATATAATCCTAGTAAGCATTTATGCACCCAACATAGGAGCAGCTAAAAGTATAAAGCAAATCTGGAGGGACATAAAGGAAAAGATTGACAGTAATATAGACACAATAGGGGGTTTTAATACCCCCATGGACAATCAGTGGATAGATCTTCCAGACAGAAAGTCAACAAGGAAACAGGGTCTTAAATGACACAATAGATCAGATAGATTTAATTAATATCTTCAGAACCTTTCACCCCAAAGCAGCAAAACATACATTCTTTTCAAGTACACATGGAACAGTTTCTAGGATAGACTACATGTTAAAACAGAAAACAAGTCTCAATAAATTTAAGATTTAAATTATATCAAGCATCTTCTCTGACCATAATAGTATGAAACTAGAAATTAATCACATGAAAAACACATAAAGGCTAAATAACATGACACTAAACAATAAATAGGTTAACAATGAGAACAAGGAAAAAAGGAAAAGATCTGTGAAACAAATGAAAATGAGAACACAACAATCCAAAATCAGTGAGACCCAGAGAAAGCAGTCCTAAGAGAGAAATTTATAACATTACATGTCTATCTCAAGTAACACAAAAAATCTTGAGAAAACTCAAAATGGACAAAACCATAAAAATCAAAGAAGAAAATATAGGCACTAAGATCTTGTGCATCTCTGGTAGCAATTTTTTGCCAATATATCTCCTCAGGCAAGGGAAACAAAGAAAAAAATGTTAAACAGGACTACATCAAACTAAAAAGCTTTTGCACAACAAAAGAAGCCATCAACAAAATGAACAGGCAACCTATCACATGGAAGAACATGTTTACTAATGATACATCTGATAAGGGGTTAATTTCCAAAATACATAAGGAACTTATACAACTTAACACCAGGAAGATAAACAACACAATTAAAAAGTGGTCAAAAGACCCAAATAGACACTTCTCCAAAGAGGACATACTGATGGCCAATGGACATATGAAAAGATGCTCAATGTCACTAATCATCAGAGAAATGCAAATTAAAACCACAATGAGATATAACCTCACACATGTTAGAATGGCCATCATCAATAAATCAACAAACAACAGTGCTAACAAGGATGTGGAGAAAAGGGAACCCTTGTGCACTGTTGGTGGGAGTAAACATTGGTGCAGCCACTCTGGAAGACAGTATAGAGGGTCCTCAAAAACTTAAAAATGGAACTGTCTTATTACTCAACAATTCTACTTCTTGGAATATATCTGAAGAAACCTGAAACAATATGTGCACCTCTATGATCATTGCAGTGTTATTTCTAATAGCTAAGATATGGAAGCAACCCAAGCTCTTCTCAATGGACAAGTGTGTAAAAAAGCTGTGGTATATTTACACAAGGGAATACTACTCAGCTGTAAAAATGAAGGAAATCTTACATTTTGCAACAGCATGGATGGACCTGGAGAGCATTATGCTAAGTGAAATAAGTCAGTTGGAGAAAGACAAGTACCATATGATTTCAATTATATGTGGAATCTGAGGAACAAAATATATTAACAAACAAAACAGAAACAGACTCAGATACAGGGAACAGACTTACAACTGTCAGAGGGGAGAGGGATGTGTGCTGGGTGAAAAAGATGAAGGGATTAAGAAGAAAAGAAAAGCCTCATCTACACAGACAACAGTATGGTGATTACCAGAGGAAAAGGGGGTGGGGGAGGTAGAAGAGGGTAAAAGGGAGTAAACGGTGATGGAAGGAGACTTGACATGGGGCAGTGAATATACAGTACAATATACAGAGGATGTGTTATAGAATTGTACACCTGAGACCCATATAGTTTTATTAACCAACGTCACCCAAATACATTTGATTAAAAACAGTTTTATTTCCTTTATATGCATAAGCCAGATGATACTTGCTTCTGGTCATAGATTCTAGTCAGAATATTGCTGGGTTCTGGGCAGTGGCCAGGGGATGGCTTCCTGCCACACTTTGTTACCTGGAGCCTGAAGCAGCTCTGCTTATGCCCAGAGTTTGGCAAAGTCTGTCTTGGACAGCTCCATTCACTTGCATAGAATTTTCTCAATTCTCTATTGAGTTCCATCAGTTTAAGGCCTTCACTTCACCAACTATAGGGGCTCAAACACAATGCAAAGGGCTGTGAGGGGAAACCGCATACCATTCCTTTTCTTTTATGTGACCTTGATTCCTGGTCCCTACCTCCCAGCTCAAAGTCTGTGCAGATCAATCATTCAATAAATCCCTGGTGAAAGATGAATGAATGCTGGACATAGTTCTCAGTGTGAGGACATAGTTTCAGAGGAAGAATGAGAATTAGACTGACACTGATAAGTTCCAGGCACTTTGTTTAGTGCTTTTACAATCTAATTTAATTCTCACGACTTTGTTTCAGTTTCCTATTGCCAAGTAACAAACCACCCCAATACTTAGCATCTCTAAATAACAACCGCTTTATTATATGTCATGATTACATGGGTCAGGAACTCAGCCAGAGCTCTGCCAGGTGATTCTTCTCATCCACATAGTGTGGACTGAGGTTAACCAGTGATATGCAGACAGGAGATGGGTTCATCTAGAAGGTCCAAGATGGGATCACTCACTTGTCTGGCACCCCAGTGGTTACAGCTGGACAGCAGGCCTGTTAACATGGCCGCTCCAGCATGAAAGTTTCAAGGTATTGGTACTTCTTACAAGGTGGCTCACGGCTCCTAAAAAGGCCAATCCAAAAAGTGGTAGCTGCTAGTCTTTTAAGGCCTAAGTCGGGAAACCAGCCTTGCAGTTCAGCCATACTCATTTTTCAGGCAGTCACAGAGCCTGCAAGATTCATGGGGCAGGGGCACAGCTTTTGCCTGATAATGGGAGAAGTGTCAAAGAATTTGTTACCGTATTTAATCCACCACCAATTACCTTTTGTTCACAAATTATTCACATTCTCCCCTTGTACAAATAATGCTCACCAAGGTCCCCAAGAGAATCTGTCAGCTCAAAGCCTGGGATCTCTTCATTTATATCAGGTCCAGGTGTAGATGAGACAAGTTCCTCTCCATCTGCAGATCCATAAAGAGGCAAAGTATTTGCCACACACATGAGTGCACACATACACCCAACATAACATACAATAGTGAGACAGGCATTGGGCAAGAGCAATAGACACTCCCATTCAAAAAGGGAGAGAACAGAAGGTACGTAGCATTCACTGTCCCGTGATAATTCTGAAATGCAGTCAGTCAGTGTCACAGACTCCAGCCAGTGGGTTCCGCGGCGTTGTGGATGAGGGGGAAACAAATGCACACAAACTCAGTGAATCCTGTGGAGAAAAGGGATAGAGTGGCCACCCTCTAGGTGAGAGAGCACATTGACTCTTGCCTAGACAGGCTTTTTATTACAATTCTCAGGGAATTACATCCAAGAGAGTCATAAATTATCATACTAAAGTTACTTTAAATGGTTATAGCTTACAGATAGGAAAGAAGAGAATGTTGTGCATGCAGGGGGATGATAAGGATGGGCAAGCTGGCCGCATCCCATCCTTGAAACAGCTCAGAATAAACCCTAGGAAGTTACTTCAAGGTTATATGCCAAACATCTGTTTCTCTCAACTTTAGAGTGAGAGAGTTTTGGCAAAAGCAAGCTTTAAAGCCACGTAGATACAATGCAGGAAAGCCAATCTATGGGCCTGGGGCCTGTGTGCTGCCTCATGCCTGTCGGTTTTCCAGACCAGGGCTGAGCTACATTCACCACTGCCACCCAGACCAGTTCCCTATAGGTCAGACATCCTCAGTTCCAGGACTACAGTCCAGTCATGTTTCCTGGGACTTATTCTCCACATCTCTTGGTTCCACCCTTTGAATCACCTCTCCTTTTTCATAAGAATTAGCCTGTGGTTGTAGCTTAAATTGCTTCTTACTCATGGAAATTTTAGCACCGTGGGAGCTTTTTGTATTTTGAGTTATCTTTGGACCTTTCCGGAAAACTTGATGATGCACCTATTAACTCAATTTTCTTAAAAACTATGTGAGATTTCTATGAATCTTATTGGGGTTCACTCTTTTAAATGAAATCCATACCCACAAATCTGAGACAGGTCTCTGCCTGCCTTGCATGGAATCAGAGTGCTACAGAACATTTAGAAGCCTTTTTGTCTAGTTCTAAACATGTCATTAACTCTTTCTGGAATATGCTATGACTTGGCCTTGAGGTCAGTTTTTAATTCAGAAGCCTTTTGCAGCTGGCGAAGCTGGGAATGAGAAAGTTTTATCTTCAAACTCATTAAACTCTAGGTCCCTTACATGTCCTTGAAAAATTGTTTGAGTTACAAAATAGTCACAGGTATATAAAAAGCACAGCACAGGGAATCTAGTCAATAATACTGTAATAGCTATGTATGGTACCAGGTGGGTACTAGACTTATCTGGGGGACCACTTTGAAAATTACATACATGTGTAACCACTATGCTGTACACCTGAATTTAATATAATATTGAATGTCAAGTATAACTGAAAAATAAAAAGGAAAAGAAAAAATTGTTTGAACACTAAAATTTCTCTTTTTATTTATTTTTTTCTTTTTTAGCTTTTGTCTCTATCCACATACCATAAGTGGCTCAAAGAAATCAAATGGCAGTGTCAACATTTTGCCAGGAAATCTGTTTAGCCAAATCCACCAGTCTGTTAGGTTTAGGTTCTATTCTCCACATTACTATAGACAATAATGCTGTCAAACAAAGGTCACTTTTTTCCAGTCTCCTAAACCAACTTTCTCCCTGGCCTTCCCAGTTCCACCAACAGTTTCTTCAATGGCCCTCCAGCTTCTGCCTACTGGCCAGTCCCAAAGCCACATGTTTTTAGGGTTTTATTAGAGTAGCACTCCACTTCCAAGTACCAAATTTTGTTCCAGTTTTCTATTGCTGCATATTGAATAGCTTAAAACAGCAATCATGATTCTGTGCATCAAGAATTCTATCAAGACTAAGTTGGACAATTCCTTTGCTCCACACAGCATCAGCTGCAGGTATTGAGTATTTGTATTCAGCTCATGTACCAGCTGCTTGGAGAGTCTAGGATGGCTTCACTCTCATGTCTGTTGACTTGGAAGGGATGGCTGGAAGGTTGGGCTCAGCTAGGATTATCTCATACTGAGACCCCAGCATGGTAGTCCCAGAGTATCTAGACTTTTTACATGGTGTTTCAAGACACCAAGAGAAAGTTTTCCTAGAAAGGTGAAATAGAAGGTGCCATTCTCTTATGCCACATTGTCACTTCTGCCATATTGTATTGACCAAGCAATCATACAGCCCAGAGTTAAGGAGCAGAGATGTAGATTTTATCTCGCAGGAGGAAACTGTCAAAATAATTTGCAGCCATCTTTAATCTTTGAAAAATTCTACACATTATTTACTCTTAATTTTATTTTACAAATAAAGAAACCATAATTTAGAAAAGATAAGCAATTTGCCCAAAGTCATTCAGTTAGAGTAGAACTGAAATTCTAACTTGATCATCTGTCTGCATGGGAAACTAGATAAATTAGCTGATCTAATACAAAAAAAAATGGTGATTAAAATAACATCATGGCCCTGGCTGGTGTGGCTCAGTTGATTAAGTGCCAGCCTGTGAACCAAAACGTCGCTGGTTCAATTCCTGATCAGGGCATGCAAGAGGCAACTAATCAATGTATCTCACACACATCAGTGTTTCTCTTGCTCTCTTTCTCCTTCCCCTTCCTTCTCTCTAAGTCAATAAATAAAATATTTTTTAAAATAAGTAAAATGGCATCATCTTTTAGAGAAACATGGTATATGCCTACATGACCCTGTTTGCCCTCAACTCAGATTACAATCATCCTCCTTTCCTTTTATCCCTGCTCTCAGGTGGATTTCAGCAAGTTGTACTTCATGAATGTTTATAAAAGAACAAATGATCACATAACACAAAGGTCTTATAAAGGCAATGTCCTAGTCCATTCATGAAAATGTGTCTTACAAATTCACCTGACAGTATGATCTCTTAAAGGTGAAGGAAATAATGAGGAGAACTACCCTTCTAGGCCAACATGGGAGAATTCTTTGGTAAGGATAAAGAGACAGGAACCTTAGGGAATGAAGGGACTTTATCATCCTGGAGTGATGACCATTAGGGAAAGAGAGCTGGCAGGAAGAAATCTTACCATTTGTGACAACATGGATGGTGTTAGAGGGTATGATGCTGTGTGAAATCAGTCAGAGAAAGACAAATACCATGTGATTTCACTTATATGTAGAATCTAAAAAACAAAATAAATTGACAAACTGATAGTTGCCAGATGGGAGAGGGGTTAAGGAACAGGGTGAAAAGGGAAAGGGATTAAGAAGTACAGATTGGCAGTTACAATATAGTCATAGAGATGTGAACTACAGTATATAGTCAATAATACTGTAACAACTATGTATGGTGCCAGGTGGGTAACTAGACTTATTGGGTGGGGGGCTTACTTTGTAATTTATATAAATGTCTAGCCACTATGCTGGACACCTAAAGCTAACAGAATATTAACTGTCAATTGTAATTGAAAATAACATTTTTAAATATAAATAAAATTAAAACTATACTAAATTTAAAAAGAAGAAAAGAAAGCACAGCTGGGGCCACAGTCTGTGATTCTCCAAAGGAAGATTGCACAGGAAAAAATGAGGCTTTCAGGAACATAATTCCTTGCAAATATACTAAAAATGACTAAATTATACACTTTAAAAGGGTAACTTTTATGGTCTATGCATTATATCTTAATTTTTTAAAAAGAATAATTATCCATTTACCCATATTCTCAGTGTCAATTTGCTTTTCCATGTCCATCTATCTAAAAAACCAGTAACCAGGGAACCTTTCTGCCAGTTAAAAGACAAAACCAAATTCTATTTTGAAAGTTTTATTCTTTGAAAATGACAACAAAGCATATAAATAAAACAGTTTGTTTTTTAATCTTATGGGGGGGGGGGAAAGAGATCCAAATCTAGCACATTAAAAAATGAAATAACAATAAAAGTAAATACTGGTTTGTGTCATTTAAAAAAAAAAAAAGCTGAAGGGAAAAAATGGAATCACAACTGTGCCAATATTACATTAAATTGCCCACCACAAAAAAGCTACATAGGATAATAAATCAGTTGAAGCAGTGAGTCCAGTTTCTCAATAACTCTCTAGGAACTAACTGCATGTACAATTGATGAAAGAGATGTGACAAGAAGCTAGAATGCAAAAGGCTTAATGACTTGAGTGGCCACAGCTTTACAAGAAGCAGCAGAGTGACAGAGCTGCCAAGCTATGAACACAGCTGAGCTACGACATCTAGTGTCCAGCTGGGCTTGCAGGGAGGAAAGGGAATGGTCCCACTCGAGTCTTTGTGGATCAGACTATCTAGAGTACGGTATGTCATCTGGTGCCACAGTCTGAGAGAATCACAGACAAACTAGAGCCTGGCAGAATGTCGAACGTCTGACACCGTGACATAATTGGAACCATTAAAAAGACAAGTAAAATTCAGCTTAGAAAAGAAAAAGCAAAACAGAAATCTGAAAATTGTCTTTAAAAAATTATCAGCAGTATTCAATTTATTTTTGCCCTCCAAAGAGAAGAGAGGGATCTTCATGAATCTTATCAGTAAGAATCTTATCAAAAGGAAAAACCTAAGGTTGCCAAACATTTGAGGACTGAGTTGAGTAACCTCAGACAAAAAAGGCACATGATCCAGAAGTCACAATTAACAAATGCCCACAAATAAATTTGAGGGAGCAGGAAAGGGGTCTTCACCTAAAAGTGGAAACAGAACTTGGCTGTCAGGGACAAAGGGAGGGGGAAAAAACAGTCATTGGAGGCATATCTTGGTGAATTCCCAAGGCGTGTTCCAAGGATTTGTATTACTAAAAAGTCTCCAAATAACTCTCAGGCATCCAGGCTGGGACCTGTTTATCACCCAGCATTTGGAAACCACTCTACTAGAGAGCTCTTTGATCATGCCACTTACATTCTTAAAACTTGTAATCATTCCCCATGACTGCCAAAAACAAAATCCAAAGGTTTTAACTTGGCTTCAGAACTCTACCTAATATGACCCAGTTCTACTTTTAAAAATTTATTTCCCATTCCTTCCCATCACCAGGCCAAATTCATGTATCTGCTACTTACCAGGCACACGACACTATTTGCTCCCTGTGTGCATCTGTTTATCCCGTTCTCTTCCACTGGAATGCCTGTCCTCTTTGTATGCACCTCCCAGCCCCCAATTCTACTCATCCAACTCATCTTGAAGTGAAGGATCAAAGCCTATTACAGAATTCTTTCTTAATTACTTCATGCAAAAGTGTATCCTCCTCATCCTCAAACCTTGATCACTTAGATCTCAGTTTCTTCATTTGTAAAACTATCATAATACAACTAACAACTTCATAGGCTTTTGTGAAAATTAAGTGAGTTTACTAATGTGAAGCACCTAGAACAGTGCTAAGAATATGAGCTCTATAAATTATGGTTATTCAATTGTACTGTATTATTAGTATGATCCTCTCTACAGAAGGGAGTTAATAAGACAAGCCATAGTCTCTACTGCCACAGTTATAACTGACACCACCCATTCTAGTTCTCTACCACCAATTCTAGATTCCTCTCCCTTTGGCTAGCACAATCTCTGGTCTAGTTTGCATGCCCTAGAGCTTCATCCTGAGGGGACTGTGCCCTTGGCTACTTAGTCCCTGCCAGGCTGCAGTAGCTATAATTTCTTTGTAACATGAGAGCACTAAGAGACATGCCAATGGATCTCCTGAGTTTTAAACATGCTCTTCCCCATCCTCATTATGGAGCAGCAACCCTACCTCTGCATGGTGAGCAGGGTCAGTTACCTCGGCCAACAGAACTCCTTTCTTAGCCTGCTGAGCTAATGGCATGAGAAGTGTAAAATGTTAAGTATTCAATACGAACACAGTTTTAGGTTTACTAGGATTCTGAATGAGACCCCTGATGGAAGTAACCCCATCTGGAACCCAAAACCTCTAGAATTCCAGAACCTAAACTTGAAGGGACAAGAAGCATATATTTGCCAAGCAAGCCACTGGGACTGACGGTGAGCAGGACCCCTCTTCCAGGCCTCAGAGCCCAGACTCATGCTCTACACAAAACCACGTAACGACCATTGACTCAAAAGACATACTGCACCTTGAAGGACAGTGTTCCAACCTTGTAGATTACCACCTTCAAGGTGACACTTAGCCATACTGTCAGGAAGCTATACTGATGCTTTTCAACCCATCAGAATACTATGCAATATATGGTAAAAGCAGTGACTCCATAATTGTATGTCCATTGTTGTACCTCCCTAACATAAAGTGAGTTACCTTGGTCACGGTGACACGTGGAATCCCTTGTTGGTCCATCAGACACCTTGTGAGCCCTCAGATAACGGGAAATCTGAAATTCTGTGAGATGTTGGATAGTGGTACTGGCTGAGGAACTGAAGTCAGAAAAGGTAAATCCATACCTACAATACATTTTGATTCCAATTAAAACAAATTGTTCTCCTTTCCAGGGTGAAGTCTGACACAATCAACTAGTGATCAAATATCTTCATGGTCTCCTCGAGATATTTATTCTATGGAGGACTCAGTCTCAACCTCTGCTGCTGACCGATCAAATATTAAGCAGTGGCAGGAGCTGGGTCAGCCTTGGTGAAAGGGCACCCCACACGGGTATAGCTTCTACCTCTGGCACTGAGGCTACTCCCTATATAGGCTCCTTGTGCAAATACCAGATGGCAGAGGACAAAGGCTAACTGACATTTACTGAATGAGTACTCCTAACAACCTGGTTGCTCAGTGTCTCTTCTGCAGTAGATGCTCTCTAAAAAGCATTAATATACAATAAAAAGATGCTGACACTTTTTACCCACCCTTACAGGTTTATCCACATGCCTCCTCTCAAGAGCAGAGAAGAGAGTTTAGGGAAGTGCACCTGGTCATTCATTTTACGTGAAAAGTGAAGTTGTCCAAGGGAAAGATATACATGGATTCCTAGACAGCGGGGAGTTGTTTGGGACCTGGAAAGGTCAAGGGGTACTGTTGCCCTTTCCAAGTCAAAGCAAACTGCTTCTAGTGGTGTGTACAAACTGGTACAAATAGAAAAGTGTTTGCTAGGTCTACAGCTGCATATCAAGTGTCAGGGGGCTGTGCTGATTTGCTCCAGTAAAAATTCTACATCTGAGGCAAAAGCTGCAGTCAGTAACTGCCTGATTAAGATTATAATATTCTTAGTCATCCTCTAAGATCCAGCCAAATGCCGCACAGGCGTGACAGGTGAGTTAAGTGGGGAAGTGCTTGGTATCGCCAACCCTACATCTTTTAAGTCTTTGATAGAGGCAATAATAACTGTAATTCACCCATACATGCAGCTTTGCTTCTAGTTTACCACCTTGATAAGGAGGGAGAGTTTTAGAAGCTTCTATTTAGCCCTGCCTATCACAATGGCCTTTACCCCATGGGCCACAGAGGCAGAGTAGGCATTCTGCCAGTTACCAGCTGTGTACAGTAGTCCCTCTCTATATCGCAGTTCACTTATTGCAGTCTCACTGTATCACGGGATTTTTTAAAATATATTTAATTATTTATCACAGATGTTTCGCTATATCACGGGATTTTGCGGTACTGTATACGTATATTGTTAAAGTTACGTAGGTTTAAGAGTGTAGAATAAATGTAAGGTTCCTACTTCACAGGGGGGTCCAGAATGTAATATCCGTGGTAAGTGAGGGAATACTGTATATACCAATACTACTTTCAGGAACTGGGACAATAAGCACAGAGAGACTCCATGGATCACTGGGGGCCACTGTGAGTTACAATTGAGTTAAATTTTCATTTATCATCTGACCACCGAGAGTCCCCACTTTGACAACTGGGTCCCAGCAGCATTTGACTTTCACAGAAATTAGCATCAATATAGAGCAGGTATCTAGTAACATCCAAAAGGTCTGCAAGTTCCCTTTTCCTCAGCACACAGTCACTCTAGTGAATGGCCACCAGCCCCATTAGGAAAGGCCTGAGGGAAGATTTACAGTACATTCTTGTGGTAAAATTGCAAAGTTCTTCCCAAGGGGACCCAGTGCCTTCAACCAAGGCACTGAACTGACTTGGTCTGGAAAATGAGTAAATGGTTATGACTCTCCAGTGTGGCAACTCAAATAAGGCTGGCCACCAACCAGATCTGGGATTTGTTTTGCTATCATTGTTGTTTTTTGTTGTATAGATGAAGCAGTATTCTAGTAGACTGCCCATTCTTTTCATCATTACACTATGATTATTGGGCCTCTGCCAGAGAACCCTGCAGGTTAAACCACTCTGGTTACCAGTCACCCTCCTACCTTAACAGTGAAGTTTACTGAGTAAACAAGCTGGTGCACAGCAAGCAGCCAGCTGGACGGCCAGAACACCTTGTAGGAGAGTGAGCGCCACTGGGCTTCTGCCCACCTTTAGCAGCAACATCATCAGAGGGGGGAAAAGTGGAAAAAAATCACACCAAAGCCAGGCAGAGAAGCTCCTTCCTTCCCTCTTCTGTGCAGTCTCCTTCCAGCATCCTCTATTGCTAAAGCCTAATATTGCACCAGAGGGCAAAGGAAAAATGATGGCATGCAGTCCAGCTCCAGAATCACAAAAGAGAACAAGAACAACAACAACAAAAAAAAAAAAAAAAAAAGATTTGGGGCTAAGAGATAATGCATTGAGAACCAGCACATCTGCTTACTGCTCTGAGACTTTGGACCCATTGCTGGACACTATGCCAAGGCAGTTCTGGCCTTCCTCCCTCCTTCACTGTGAGCCACTTCCTTCCAAGCTCCCAGGAGTCATCCATCAGCATGCTGACTGGCTCCAAGAATCCTTGCCAGAACATTAAATCCAGAATCATGGGAGAGTATATTCATGGAAACAAACTCTCTCCTTCTCTAACTCTGTAACCGACACTCCCAGGCCATCACTCTCAAGACCCATTCCCAAGCTAATGTGCTGGCTTCTTCCTCCTTCAGTGGGGCCAGCACTTTCCCAGTTGGGACATGACAACATTTGACCAAATTAGTCCAATGAGCAGGAAGAGAGGTGAGGGCAGATCTTGAGGACAGCATGTACTGTCTTGCAAAGCATCTGTTTCAGTCTTCAGAAAAGAGGTAGGTGCTGCTCTCCTCCAGCAAGACAAAGTAGTGCATTTCTGCAAGCCTGGAGGTTCAGGGGAGTCTGGTGATCCAAAGGTCTCTGGCACATCCAGCTCTTCCCATCCCAAGTCTCAGTGTCTCACACCTTTTCTGCCAGGATCTTGACTTTCACATGAGAGAAGATGCTAATGTAGCATTCTCTGAAGTACTGCAGACCTCACACTCAGACCTTGAGCTTTATCTTAAGCATGGTCCACCCTCTGGTTACTGCACTAGAGGCCTTCAGACTTTCATAGCATACTTTATTTTCGTAACGAGTTTGCCATTTTCTCTCTTCAGTGCATCAATAAGCACTGAAAATCAAACAACTCTTCCACTACTTCCTTTAAATTACTATTTCCTTCAAATTTCTCCATTACTACAGACAGTGCATAACCCAGAAAATCCCCTGCAATCTATATCCCCACGTCAATTCATCTCAGGTGAAAGGGTCAGTATTTGCACAGCTATGATACATCCCACTACAGCGCTTTGCCTATTACAGTGATGGCCCTTGTTGCCAGCTGGCTGGTGAGCTAGCCCACTTTAGAATCCCATCCTAAAATCTGCTGCCTGGGACCAGAAGAAAGACTCTCAGAGAGTCGCAGAAAAGACAAGAGTAGTCCCTTGGTTCCCTGTGCTTCTCCTGCTATCAGTTGTCAGGATTAGGCCTCTGGCACCAAGAGGTTCTGTGAGCAGTTGCCCAGCAGCATTTCAATGGCCAAAAACATGGGTTCTCATTACCTGAAATCAAAGATCTCTGATTACAATAATCACACAAAAATAATAGGTGCATAATTATTATTTGCTATCTTAGGGAAGGTTCAAGGGCAAGTGATTTATTAAGGAAGAGCCCCTAGAGAAACTGGCAAGAGAAACGGCAGGAACAAGCCAGGCCCTGTATTAGCTATCTATAGTGCATAAAAAAATTACCCCATTTGTATATTGGCATCAAAATCAATGCACATTCATTACCTCAGTTTCCAAGGGTCATGAATCCAGGCACAGTGCAGCTGAGTCCTCTGCTTCCTGATCTGTCACAAGGCTGTCACGAAGGTGCTGATCCAGGGTCTGCAATCTCATCTGAGATTTCCACCCAAGAAGGATCTGCCTTAACACTCACCCAATGGATGTTGGCAGCATATAGTTCTGTACGGGACTGAGGGCCTCGATTCCTTGCTGGCTGTGGGCCGGAGGCTGACTCAGTTCCCCGCCATGTGTCTCTCCAACAAAGCGGCTTCCTCACGGCAGCCTGAAAGCTGCAAGCTGCAAAAGCAATAGAGAGTAGGCCAGCCAGCCAGAAGCCACAACTTTTGAAACCAAACCATGAAAGTGACATCCCATCACCTCTGCCATATTCTATTGGTCAAAAGTAAGTCACTCTGTCTATTTCACACTCCAGAAGAGAAGACTCCAGAGTGTGAATACCAGGAGGAGGAATGACTGGGACACATTTCGGAAGCTGCTTATCACGGGCTCCGTCTCAGGCTATGTCCCACCCAGGGGTGCTCCCTCACGGGCCGCAGGGAAACTCTGCAAAGTGCGTTAGGCCTCAGAGCTCTTCCAACCCTGGGCAAAGGAGCTAGAGTTTTACACTCCCAATCCCATCAATCCCTGGTTAAGGGTCACCTCAGCGGGGCACAGGTTTCCAGCACTTCCAGCTCTTTGGGCATGCACCAAAGGTGGGTCCCACTGGGCTGAGGACAGTCCTCCAGAAAAGAGTTTTGGGGACTGGCTACGGGAAGTGAAGCTTGGTGAAAGGGTTACAGTGAAACTGTGGGGGTCCGGGTAGCCAGCCGGCATCGCGCACCACAGTGAGGGAGAGAACGCAAAAGGGCGCCCTCCTGCGGCTTCAGGAGCAAACAGTAACTGTGCGCCTACTCTTTTGTGCACAGAAATCTTTGATTTCAAGTAAGGAGAGCCCACTTTTTCGGTTATTGAAAGGTTGCTGCGTAACTGCTCCCAGAACCTAAAACAGGCTCTTGGCGCCAGAGGCCTAATCCTGGGAACTGGGAGCAGAAGCACAGGAAACCCAGGGGCCCTTCTTGCCTTCTCTCTCGCTCTCTGAGGCCAAGTCTTTCTTTTCCTTTCTGAATCCCTACTCATTTTTCTCTCTGAGAACAGATTTTCTCCACCTACTAATCCACATCTACATGACTTATCATTACTGCTCCTAAATTAACCTTTCAACCTTTTCAGTGATTTTCTAGATCAGCTCCCTACAAATAGTTGGCTTGGTTTTTCCAAATTCTTGTAGCTATATATATATATAGAAGAAAATGTTTCAAATATTGATCTCAGCTATCTATAAGTGGTGGAACTATGAATAGTTTTGCTTTCTTCTTCATACTAGTTTGTGTTTTTCCCAGGTTTTTTACTATGAACATACATTACATGTATAATCAGCAAGGAAAAAACACAGCTGGACTGCATCTTCTCCACCTCGTCCCAATCTTCCCTCACCCACACCCTCTTTCTTTATATATCCACATCACCCCTTCCTGACAAATGATCTTTGGAAAGATAAAGTATTATTAGCATAACACAGCTAAGTTAAGCAATGAGGGGCAGTCATTATCAGCAAAGGAAAGTTTTATTGTCATATATATATTATTTGCTCTGAGAAATCTAAAGGACCTGAGAAGTCATATGCCATTCCTCCAGGATGAGGCTGGGACCTGGGAGACAGGGGAGAGTGCCTGTTTTTCGGGGCAGGAGAGGAAGAAAGGAGACCCATCCCAGAGTGACTGCTGGATAAGTCTGTGGAGAAGGCAAGAAACTGTTTGGCACCCTCCTGTGGACTGGGTGTTTAATCGTGAGCATGAAAAGGGATGAGCTAGTTCCCATAGTGATCTACAGGAATTACAGCTATGAATAAGGAATAGCAAGAAAATAAGACAAAACTGCAATCTGAGAAATGATATGATAGTAACATGAGAGGTTCAAAAAGGTGAGCGTCTGTGCTATAGTTCCTCCCTATACCGCAGCCCTTGTATAAGTATTTTAGGAACCACTATAGTGACAATATAGGTCTCTAATATTATGTATATATCACATCTTTTACACTTTTGAAGTCGCTGCTAATCCTGTTAAGTCATATTCAGTCCTCACCTGTGCCAGTGGGCTGCAGTGAGCATCATCCTAACTTATATCATCTCAGGCTTCAAATAAGCATCATAATAAGGGAGATACCATTTTTCCATCTTCTAGTATGACTGCAAGTAATCTTATCTGGACTTGTTGAGACCTGGCCTAATTTGTTTTTTAATATTAATAAAGAAAAAGTTGATAATTTTTCTCATAATACTACATGCTCTTGGTTCCAGAAATTCTTCCTGTGACTAATTTATATCCCTCCTGTGGTCATTAAATCTGTTTCTTCTTGTTCTATTATTCCTTGCAGTGGAGAATAGCAGCTGCTTCACCTCTTCCACAGAACAATTCATTATGAGAACCTATCAAGATGTTGCCTATCCATTCTTTAAACACCAAGTAATCCACGTTTACTTGATATTTCCTCATATATTTCATTTTCTCATTTCAATCAAACTTACAGTTTCCCTTTGAATCTACTCCAAGTTTCCCTGCTCTCCTAAACCATAGAACCAAATCAAATTAAGTGAACTTCTGAGTAATGTCTAAGCATTACACACTCCCTGTTATAAATGAAACACAAAAAATGTAAGGGGATTTCTTTGATGTGCTGGAATATATGGCTCTGCTGATACATGCAGTAAGAATTGTCATTTTTTGGCACTGGACAAGTCAAAAGAACAAGTTATGGTTTTTTGTGAAAGTCATTGATACTTGGTAAAATGGCTCCACCTAGTGTCCTAGACTAGTAATATCTGCAAAAGAAGGGTAGGACGAAACTGTAAATGAATTACAGCTCTAAATAACAACTACAGAAACTAGCAGCCAAAACAATTTAGTAACAATAGGTCAATTGACTCGGGGGACCATAATTCTTAGTCTATTGACTGGGCCACTGGAGCAGTTTAACAAATAACATAGCCTCTTTCCAGAGAGAAATGCACTCTTCTGAAAGTGCTAGGTCACACTGGAGGTTTACAAAAAGAAAAGCAAGCAGGCATTCACTTCACACCTGGCACTGCTCTAAGCATTTTGCATGTGATTTTTTTTTTTTTTCAGTAAATCATGACATCCACCTTAAGAAGCAAGTATTATTTTACAGATGAGAAACTGAAACCCAGAGAGGCTACAATCTTACCCTTAGTTTACATGACAGAGCCAGGCCTGACTAAAGACCACATTCCTCCCCTTGCATTGCCCCAGAGAGCATATACAGAGAAGCTGCTCAATCCTCTCTTATCTATCACTCCCCACAGGCAAGACCAGAGAAACACTGCTGCTCCAATGCCACCACCAGGGAGAGTCTTGCAGTGATATGCAGTTCTGCTGAAAGATGCCAAAAGGGAAAGACACATGAAACACAACAGGACAAATATTGCACTAGAATAAGGACCAAGCAGCAAAAGAATTTCCTGTAGCCCAGTTTGAACATTATTTTTTTGGCTTACCATTAATTTTTATCTGCCAATAAATCAGAAGCTTCTAGCCCTGCCTCCATTGGTTAGAGCATCATCTCGACATGCCAAGATTGCAGGTTTGATCCCGGGTCAGGGCACGTACAAGAAGCAACCAATGAATGCATAAATAAGTGGAAAAACAAATTGATGTTTCTCTCTCTCTCTCTCTCTCTCAAAAAAAAAAAAAAAAATCATTTTTAATTTTATTTTAAAAGCCCCTGGCTGCCAGGGGCTATACCCTTGATATGTCACAGTTAAGTTAAATAAATATTGACCAATTGATTGGAATTCAACCTAAAGCACAAGCAAAAGCTGCCAGGGCTTAGGTCCTTTTCAAACATAGGCCCACTAAAGTTACTGACTAATGGAGTTGCTCCCCAGATTAACTAAGTAGCATGCGCATATCAAAGGCATAGATAGAGAGGGGGGATCAAAAGTACTTATTTGTCTGAAAGTTTGGCCTTGTGCAAAGAAGGACATTATATTTTCATTTATATCATTTTTAATTGAGTCATTAAGTCTATCATGTAAATGAATCAATGAGGCAATTAGACAAAAGTGAATAAAACGGCAATGATAATGTCATTAAAAAAAAAAAAAAGCCAATGATGTGTTCCTGATATAGAAAGAATAAAAAGATATAAAAATAGAATTACAGCCCTGGCTGGTGTGGCTCAGTGGATTGAGTGCCGGCCTGAGAACCAAAGGGGCACCAGTTCGATTCCCAGTCAGGCCACTGGGTGGACTCATTTTAGATGATGGCCCAGGTAAACATGGCTCACCTCTTCACACAACCACATCAAAATTACAACTAAAATATGGAACAACCATTAGCCAGAACTGTCAGAAATTGAGTTGAATGGAAATCTGATGACTACAGAATTAAAGAAACCACATCCATCAAGATGGGTAGGAGGGGCACAGATGCAGAATGGGCTGGTCCCACATATATATGTTGTGGGAAAAAAATTAGGAGGGATATCTCAGGAGTGAAGAGTCTCAGCCCCACACCAGGCTCCCAACACAGGGTTCCAGTGCCAGGAAGGTAAGTCCCCCTAATTCTGGCTGTAAAAACCAATGGGCATTGAGTCGGTGGGAGAAACTTCTGGGGTCCCAAGCATTTCCTCTTAAAGAACCCACACACAAACTTACTCAAACTCACTCTCTCTGAACTCCAGCACCAGGGTAGCAGCTTGAAAGGCACCAGTGGCATACAGGGAGGAACTTAAGTGTCTGGAACCAAGGAGAGAGCAGGGGGGCAGAAAGGCAGGAAAAGGCCATTGTCCCTTTTCTGAACCTCCCCCCAACAGAGCCACAGAGCCAGCAGGCTGGTGTCATATCTGAGACTCCATCAACCTGGCTAACATTGTTTGACACACCTTGGAGATCCCCAGAGATTTGATCCAACCCAACTTACAGGCCCACCCAATCTGCTTTTCCATATAAAAGGCTGGTCTTGGCTCATACTTCACAACTTCCTAAACTTCTCCAACAGCCAACAGCCAGCGTAGGTGATCTCCCAGCCCCCATACCTCTTGCTAAGTGGCTCCAGGCCCAGCACTAGCAGCAGCAGCCTAGACTCACAGCTTGGCTTCACCAGGGAATCTCCAAGCGCAGCACAAGTAGCAGCCATCTCAGATTGCCTTATAGCTCAGGTAGGGTGGCCCTGGGAAAAACACAGGTGGGAGCTGACCTTGGCCTGCACCCCGTGGGAAACCCCAGAGCTTGCACAACCAGTGGACAGCCACAGACAACATTGGAGAACCACCACCCTGTCCCCATGCACCTAATACTTTATGGAGAGTGGAGGTTGGTGGTGTGAGAAATGCTCACAATAAAACACTGGGACACAGGACTTGAGCAGCAAAGCAAGGCATTTATTCATGAGTCTGCAGAGTCGGGCGCACAGCCAGCCAGGGGCATGTGCGCACAAGGTAGACAAAGAAAACTGGTTACATACTACCACAATTAGCTCCCCCTCCCCTCTCCTTCTCCCCCATTTCTCCATTACTGGTTAATCTAAGTTCACAATCTAATGCAATTAACTACTTAACTCAGGTGTGATTAAGTAGCGGTAATCTAGTTATAGGTCTATCTCCAACTTATTTGCAAAGTTATCTAGCTACATATTCCCATTTCTCTGTGTTTGGTGATGACAATATTCCTTCTTTTGATCCCAGAGATATGTGTGAGGAGCTGTGAAATGTCATTTCCCCACCCCTCTTCTATGATTCATCTGTTAATTATCTCCTACTCGTTTGAGAGTCACTGGCTTCTTTATCCCTTACAGTGGTCAATGATCACAGCCAGTCCTTGCAGCTGACTGGTCTGGGTAAATTCCTGTAGATCTGCCAACAGCAACCAAGGCTCAACTACAAGAAGAGGGTGTACTCGGCCCACATGAACAGCACACCTCAAGTACCCAGCTTGAGTGATAGGGGAGGCTGTGTCACTGGACCCTATAGGACACCTACTACATTAGGCCATGCTACCAAAACAGGGAGTCATAGCAGCTCTACCTAATACATAGAAACAAACACAGGGAGACTGCCCAAAGGAGCAGACAAAGAAACATGGCCCAAATGAAACAACAGATCAAAACTCCAAAAAAAGAACTAAATGAAATGAAGATAAGCAATCTATCAGATGCAGAATTTAACACACTGGTTATAAAAATGCTCAAGGAACTTAGTGAGGACATGAAAAGCATTAAGAAAAATCCAGTCAGAAACAAAGGCTACATTAATTAAAATAAAGAACAATATAGGGAAACAACAGTAGAATGGATGAAGCCAAGAATCAAATCAATGATTTGGAACATAAAGAAGTGAAAAGCAACCAATCAGAACAAGAAGAAAAATAATTTTTTTTAAAATGAGGATAGTTATAAGCAGCCTCTGGGACAACTTCAAGAGGTCCAACATTCACATCATAGAGCTGCCAGAAGGAGAAGAGAAAGAGCAAGAAATTGGAAATTTATTTGAAAAAATAATGAAAGGAAACACCCCTAATTTGGTGAAGGAAATGGACATGCAAGTCCGGGAAGCACAGAGTCCCAAACAAGATGGATGCAAAGAGGCCCACTCCAAGACACATCACAATTAAAATGTCAAAGGTTAAAGATAAAGAGAGAATCTTAAAAGCAGCAAGAGAAAAGAAGTTAGTTACCTACAGGGGAATTCCCATAAGACTTCCAGCTGATTTCTCAAAAGAAATTTACAGGGTAGAAGGGACTGGCAAGAAATATTCAAAGTCATGAAAAGCAGGAACCTCTAGCCAGGATTGCTCTCCCCAGCAAAGCTATCATTTAGAATGGAACGGAAGATAAATAACTTCCCAGACAAGAAAAAACTAAAGGAGTTCATCATCACCAAACGATAATTATATGAAATGTTTAATGGACTTAAGAAAAAGATGAAAATTATGAACAATAAAATGACAATAAATACATATCTATCAACAATTGAATCTAGAACACAAACTGAGCAAAGAAGAATTGAAACAGAATCACAGATATGGAGAACATTTTGATGGTTGCCAGATGGGAGGGCAGTAGGAGAGAATGGGTGAAGAGGTGAGGGGATTAAGAAATACAAACAGGTAGTTACAGAAAAGGACAGTATAGGAAATGGAGTAGCTAAAGAACCTATACATGACCATGGACATGAACAATGGTGTGGGAATTGCCTGAGGAAGTGGGGTTGCTGAGTGGAGGGGACAAAGGGGGAAAAATTGGGACAACTGTAATAGCATAATCAATAAAATATAATTTTAAAAAAATTCAAGCTGTTTACTTTCTAGGTTTGTCCTGTAATCTCTAAATAGCAAAAATTCATTATAACTATGTGGATCTTACTCTGTGTATTGCTGTGGGATGGGGATAGACAGGGTTGAGGACCTAGGGTCATGCCTTTCAAGTAGAAGATGAACTCAGTGGCTCCCATCAATAGAACGGAGGTTTCTGAGGTTCCAGAGACATCATCATTTGTGCTTATCTATTCATTCTCTTAAAGGGTCTCTGTATAAGAACCCAAATTTATAAAACCCCTTCTTATGCAAGGGGTGCACTCTATTGCCTGAGAATATAGCTTTACCAATGAGCCCTAAGTAGGGTGCAAATGACTGGTGGGGAAAAACAAAGAAAACACCATGTGCAAAAACATAGGGGTATGAGAACATGTTTGTTCGGGTGAAAGTGAATTATTCCAAAGAATCAGTACAAACGTGTAATCATGGGGAGAGATGACACTGAAAATGTAGGCAAGGGGCAGGTTACAAAAAGCCTTGGATGAATGCTAAGGAGGTATATGCTTTTGGACTATTCTTCAGATCAGTGCTTCTCAGATATAAGTAATGTAAAAGGAAAGAAATTCTCTTTAAATAATGTGGCAGAAAGTGCTGGAAACAGCCTAAGTGCCCATCAGTTAATGAGTGGATCAAAACGCTGTGGTACCTTTACACAATGGTGTGGGGAACTAAAAAGTTTCTCAGCTGAAGTCTTACTAACTGACATCCTAAAGTTCTGCTTGGCATGGCCTCACCATCCCATAATAGTTGTTTACTCCTTACTAGGGCAACGACCCTCTTTCTGTTCCTGGGATTGCTGTCCTGCAGTTTAACTCATATCTACCAGATAACGCCCAAGCTGCAGCTGCGTTCCCACCGAATGAAAAATTCCTCTTCTCCTGAGCTATAAGAATGCTGTTTTGACTAAGAATAAATGAGACTTGATCAGAGCACTGTCTTGTCTCCTCTCCTTGTGTCTCTTGTCCCTTCTTCATCCTCACTCCCCCTCTAGGGTCCTCATTGCTTGACCAGTGGGACGGGTCACAATGGAATGCTGTTATTGAGTGACAGAGGATCGTTTCACATGGTGTCTTGATGTAAAACCCAACAACTAGTATTGAGGCAAACGGGCTTTTATTAACAATATGACAACCTGGAGGGACGCTGTGAGCACTCCTGCTCAGAGCCCTGTTCTCCCACAGGACCCAGCACTTCCCTTGCTCCCCAAAAGCCTATAAACCAAAACCAAGCCCAATAGCTCCCTATCCCTCATCTGTCAGCTGTCTCCTTCAGGATCTGGGGTACGATGTCATCAGCCTCCGTATAACAGTCCAGGAAAACATGTGCTGTGTTGCACTGGATCACGCATGGTTCTATCTCTGCCCTTTCAAAACTACATGGTTCTCTCCTTTTGCTTTCAAACCACATGGAGATATTCTCCTTCTAAAACCACATGATGCTCTCTCTGCTAACAGCTGCCACCTTATTTTTAAATCCCTGACCATAGCCTGTGATGCAGTGGGCAGGGCAACCAGTTCTGACCATTCGCAGAACCTTGTGCAGGCCCCATATGCTCTCTCACCACTCTATGGTCAAAACCCCTCCCATCTCCTTGGGTCCTTGGAAGACCCAAACCATTTTCATAACTAAGACACTAGCTATCAGCCATAGATATGTAAAGGCATCTTGAAAGCTGTCCCCTTCCCTCATCCCCCAAACACAGGCTCTGGGGAATTTGGGGTACCCCATTCTATAACAATACTGTGCAGCCGAAAGAAAGAAGGGCCTCCTAGCTTTTTCAACAACATGGATGGAACTGGAGAGCGTTATGCTTAGTGAAATAAGCCAGGTGGCAAAAGACAAATACCATATGATCTCACCTAATACAGGAACATAATGAACAAAACAAACAAATGAGCAAAAGAGAACCAGAGGCATGGGAACATGGAACAGACTGACAATGACCAGAGGGGAGGAGGGAGGGTGAGAAGGGGGAAAAGAAGGGGAAGGGTCTAGTCAAGGAACTAGTATAAATGACCCATGGACGTGGACAGCAGGGTGGGAATGGACTGTGGGAGGGGTGGATAGGCGGGACAGGGGACAGCGATAGGGGAAAAAATGTGACAACTGTAAAGAACAGCAATTTTAAAAAGGCAAAAACAAGTTTAAAATATAAATAAATAGATAGATAAATATATTGTGTCAGAGACTGCTAATAATTCTCTTACATTAGTTCTCCACAACTTCTTTTAGTTCATAGAATTCCTCAAATTTCGCCTACAGCCTACATTTCTCAGACTCCCTTGTACATTCTGGTCAGGGAAGAAGTTAAGTACAACTCCAGGTCACGTTCTCAAAAGGAAGCTGCTTATCCCTCACTTCCCCTATACTCCTTCCCAGGCTGGAATTCCAAAGAAGTGGTGACAAACCAGCTTCAACCATGCAAATACAGGCAATATTCCTGGCCCTCACTGCTCACACTCTCGTCTGTGGAAGTGCAGAATCTCAGGCTCACTGGACCTACGGAAGCTGATTCTGCATTTAAGTAAGATCTCCAAGAAATTCATATTCACATTAAAGTTTGAGAAGCACCAGTCAGGAAGGTAGAGAAGCAAACTGGAAGGAACCTGAGTCTCTGGATGACCTTACACTATGGGACCACCTACTAGCTCAGCTGTTTAAAAGAGAGAAGTAGATCTTCTACATGTGTTTAAGCCTCCTTTCTTTTTACCTCTGTTTGATCCAATATACATATGAACTATATTAAATGTACGATCATAAAACATGGTATAAATCCACATTCTTACAGCTTTTTTTTAAATCCTTACCCAAGGATATGTTTTATTGATTTTTAGAGAGAGGAAGGGGAGGGGGGGAACAGAGAGAGACAGAGACAGAGAGAGAAACATTGATCAGTAGCCTCGAATGGGGATCAAACCTGCAACCTAGGTAAGTTCGACCCCCTGACCAGGGGTCGAACCCACAACCTTTTGGTATATGGAACAACACTCTAACCAACTTAGCCACTCAGCCAGGGCCATCCTTATCGCTTTTTAAAAATATATATGTGTTTTCCTTTGACTTTGTTCAGTACCACCACCACTAGGAAATTGCATCTACTCAAGTGCTTTTTTTTTTTTTTTTTTTTTTTTTTTTAAATATATTTTATTGATTATGCTGTTACAGTAGTTCCAATTTTTTCCCCTTTACTCCCCTCCACCCAGTATCTCCCTCCCCCTACTCAAGTGCTTTTTTGAGTAGCTTAGTTAATTATGTGCTGGTCCACAGCCATAAAATTAAAACAAAATTATAAATAAAATAAAAACATGACTCTAAAACTAATATAATCCAATAAACAATACTTTAATGTAATGGGATGGATGATGTTTTTCTGCTGAAACAAAATCACTCCTCACAACATGGCTATGGGGCTGGTGCTTCCACACAAATGCTTCTCTGTTTGGTAGGTCCAGACTACCACACGTTTTGTGGCGGTTGGATTCTCTCACCACTTACGTCTATGTGAAGTACAGCAGATCCTCTAATAAAGTCATTTCATTATAATGTTGATGAGATGCCATAGGGACTTAACTCTTGTTTATATCAACTAGCCTATGATTAAACTGGTTTCATTTTACATCACTTTGCTTAAAGTTGCAGACCCTATCAATGACATTAGGAACTTATTATAGTGTCAGCAATCAATAGCACCAGATGCCATGCTATCATTTTACTTCACTTGACCTAAATATATCATATATAGTTACCTACATTCTTTCCTTATTCACCCAGGACAATTCAAGGAGCACTACTTAACACCAGTAACTTTATAAATACAGTTGCAAACACAGTTTATAACATAAGATGGTCAGCCAAACCTAGAGAAATGAAAGTTATATTTAAAAAAAAAAATCCTCGCCCTAGCTGGTGTGACTCAGTGGATTGAGCCCCAGCCTGCAGAACTGAACAGTGCTGGTTTGATTCCCATCAGGGCACATGCTCATGTTGTGGACCAAGTCCCCAGTTGGCGGCATGCAGGAGGCAGACAAATGGTGTTTCTCTCCCTCTCTTCCTCTCTCCCTTCCCCTACTTCTAAAAATAAAAAAGTAAAATCTTTTTTTAAAACTGTACATAAATGTTCATAGCAGCTCTATTTGTAATAGCCAAAAACTGAAAATGACCCAACTATTTTTTAACAAGCAAAGGATAAATTGCAGCCTTATACAATGCAATATTCCTCAGCAACAAAAAGAAACATTGACCCATACAACAAATTGAGGGGATCACAAATGCATATGCTAAGTGGAAAAAAGGGCACTCTCAAAAGTTTATATATTGTATTATTTCATTTATATAATATTCTTGAAATAACAAAGTTATAGTGATGAAGAACAGATCAGTAGTTGTCCGGGGTAGGGTAAGGGGAGGGGTGACTATAAAGAGGTAACAACACAGCCCTGGCTGGTGTGGATCAGTGGATTGAGCACCGGCCTGTGAACCAAAAGGTCCACTAGATGGATTCCGGGTCAGGGCACATGCCCAGGTTTCAGACCAGGTCCCCAGTAGGGGGTGCTTGAGAGACAATCATACATTGATGTTTCTCTCCCTCTCTTTCTCCCTCCTTTCCCCTCTCTCTAAAAATAAATAAATGAAATACTTTTAAAAAGAGAGAAAGAGATAACAGCACAGAGTTTCTTGTAGCAATAGAAAAGCTTGGTATCCTGGATGTGTCCATGTGTATACAAATCCACACATGTGATATTTCATAGAATAATACAGCAAAAAAAATCACCGTGCATGTAAAAACTGGTGAAATCTGTAATTGAATTAATACCTATTATCAATTTCCTGGGAAGCTGAATAAGGGGTATTCAGAAGCTCACTATATTATTTTTGCTACTTCTCATAAGTCTAAAAGTATTTCAAAATCAATTATTTTAAATCATCATCTAATAACAAAGAAGCCTAGACACGACATCTTTGAGATTTAGCATGACCCAGGCACGGATGGGTGTCAAAGAAACACTCAGAGAAAGAAGCATTTAGAAAAAGAGAGAAAAATTCACCATCAAAGAGAGCAAGGGAACCAGACTTTAGAATAACTGGCTCACCAAATAAAAAAATATAAGAAGAACTTAAAAAACACACACACACAATATTACCAAGGTTAAAGCAACCACTTGCTCACATAACTGATACTCACAAAGCTCCTGACATATCTCCATCCAGCAATGTAGCAAAAATTGGGGACAAAACTGTGTTTGTTTTGGAGCCCAGGTTTATGGGAAATATTTAATCTTTTATTTTTGGGGGGGCCAGACCAGCCATGGAGACTCTTACTTCTGATTTTTCTTAGGGCGCAAAGTATGTTGTTTATGTTTCTGTTTTTTACTGTGATAGAAGAAAAGTATAGACATAGTGAGAGCAGAGCAAGTTTTGTTTCTATGCGGACACTCATGATCTGCCAAAGCACCCGCACTTGAACCCCTGGCATCCGAGCAACTGGGGTGAGACTGTATTTTCTGCCCACTTGCTGCCACCCCACTGGGCCAAGGCTGAGTCTGGTGTTTCCCACAGAATGCCAGTCAGCATTTGAGGAATTACAAATAATGCAGTCAGCAATGTACAGGACTTGGTGACTCTTTTAGGTAAAGTCTAGAACAAATTATTTAATGGTTGAGTTGTGAGAACTTAGAAAATAACTGCCAATATTCATTGGGTATAACAGATGCTGTATAAAATGCTTTACATATATCATCTCATCTCATCCTCACAACACAAGGTCGGCATTACTCTCACTCTCAGTAACAGAGCTAGGACTTGAACTTAGGGAGTTCGGACTCCAGAGTCTACATTCTTAACCAGTGTACTAGGTAGGTTCCCTTAGGCAAAAGGATACAGTAATTGCTGGGACCCAGATTGAATTTACTAAGAACAAGCCATGCCTAATTTTCTTTAAAAGTTCCTTTTAAAGAAAAAGGAACTTCTAAATGAACAGATATGAGAAATAGGATAGACCTGATTTCAGCCAAGAATTGACAAGGTTTTTCTTATTTCGGAGAATGACTAGTCTGAGCTGGAACCCTGAAGCTGGGCCTCAAGGAACAAGGACAATCATTACGCGGGGATGCTGTAGCGGGAACAGAAGCTTAATGAAGCTGGAATGCATGGACTTTCCCATAAGGTTTCTATATGTCTTCTGTGTTTTTTCCTATTCGTGAACCTAATGGATGAAACTCTCCTTCACACCCACTTCCCAGGTTATTACACCCAAACTAACCCTGTGCACTTCCAGTTGGCCAGGAGTGTCTTGAGAAGATATTGCACCAGGGGGCAGCAGAGAGCAGCAGACCTCTCCAGAAACAGAAATTGTCTCCCGGGCTCAGCTGGAATCTCAGGCTTCACACGCACCTGGACCCGTAATCTCAGAGTGTGCGAGCACGGCTTCACAAACTGCCCTTTCTCCGCCTCACTTGCCCCAACTGGTACCACTGCTACATATCATCCTGCCTAGGCAAATGGCAGGAGGGAGGAAGAGGCAGGGAAGGGAAATTGCATACTCGCAGATTCGGGGAGGCCAGGGACCTCACCTGCTTGAACAAAACTTGTTTTTCAGGTCCTGAAAAGCTGCACCCTTTACAGTTTAGCTTCATATCCATGACCAAAAGGGTAGTAAATGCAGGTTCACACTGATAACTGTATCCTGAGAGGTTTGCTTAAAAAAAGGGGTCCTCTTGTCTCTCAAACCTGAAAGCTCAGCCAGAAACAAGGAGAACGCATGGCCTGAAGGTGCAGCTTCCTTTCTATCTTCTCCAACTTTTGCTTTAAGGGCCACTGGAAGATGTGTTATAAGTACATTGCTCAGACCCACCACCGACCCAAAGGGTTACAACTTGGAGAATCCTGAGTAGAAATTCATGAATTGTTGACACCTGAGCAGTGGAAGATGCAATGGAATTGTTACGCTGTGGACAATATAAGGCCCCGAATAAGGGCTCTGACCTACTGGGGCCCAGGTTTGAATCCAATACATGATTCCACTTTCATAAGAAAATGTCTTATGACCAGGGAATCAGGTCTCCCTTCAAATGCTACCACAGGGTTTCAGATTTCAGTTTGCCAAGACTACAAACACTGTCCTTTAAGAGACAGCTGGGAAAATTTATTTGTCCTGAGGCTTGAAAATAGCTGGGGTATACCCTGCATATAATCGAGCTAACTGCAGTTTTCTTTTTCTTTCCCTTTGTTTCCTCCTTCCTTCCTCCCTCCCTTCCTTCCTTCCTTCCTTTCTTTTTTAATAAACATCACACAAACCTCCCATGGACCCTGGCAGGCATGGCTGTGGAGGCTCTCCAGCAGAGACCTAAGCAGCAGCCTCCCAGTGGAAAAGCACTAACCATCCCCTCACATTCCTCCTGCTCTTCCTCCACAAAAAGCACGCTTACTCCAGCCCAAAACAGTCCCCTTCAACTAAAAGGCAGTCCTCTGGGGACAACTGAAGCCCCACATCTAAAACTACTACCTCTGGCAATTTAAAGGTCCTGGAAGCTAAAATTAATCCCCCAAGAGCAATTAACCCAGCTCAGGAGATTCACGGAAATTTCGCTATTTTTAATATATCTGAAATAATCCAGTCTTACATAGAAAAAATTCCATAAACTAAAGCCCATAATCTCCAACACCCCCAATTTTGTGATATTGATCAAAACTATCAATCCAGATCTTGATTAGAAGGAAAATAAGTATATAGGCCAAAATAAAATAGCCTTTCTGCCTTAATCTCCCCACAGATTTAACTTGAGATAATGCCCAGATATTCCTGAATCTTTCTAGTCCAATTTCTTAAACTAAGCTACTAAGAAGTCCTTCTGTGCCAATCTCACCAAGAGTCCAAAAGGATTCTTTTGACAGTCAATTGTTCCCAACAACCTTCCCTCATCATGGACACCAAAGGGAAGCTATTCTAGATTATTCCAAATCAGGTCTTTAAAACAAAGGTGGTCATGGTCCTCTGGGCTCCCAACAACAGAGAAAGCCCAAAGTTGCCCCAACATTTAAAGTATGGGGGCGTACAGGTCTGCCACCAGCTCACAGCTCCTCGGAGTTTCTGACGGGGAAGCACTTGGGTAAAAATCTCTAACAGCCCTTTGAGGCCTATAGGCACCTAAGAGCTCTGGAGGGAGGCTTGAGATGCTTCAAAACTAACCATTTAAGGCCCTGAAACTTCCTGTCACTAAGAATCTTCTCTGGTATAATTCTGACCAAATAAATTCCCCAGTCATCCTGTGTCTGTGTCCAGTTAGTTCCCAAATGAATCATTTATAGTGCCCCATCTGGGGAGTGTAGCCTGGTGACATTCTCACTGACTGACCATCAGGTCCCCTCAAACATTTTTTTTGGTAACCACGCCCTTCCTGCAGGATAAGCCTTGTCTGCAGAGTCTTCTGGCAATAGGAAACAAGACTCCTCAGCATCCAGCCAACTCCTTGATGAACATTTCCTTCCCTTCCTCAAATGGACTGGAGCCAGAAGCCCATTCGTCTTCTTGATAAGGATCTGGCCTGCTACATCTCATCTCAGCTCACATTAATCAGGTCTGCCTAGCTGATAGTATTACTAAATCAGAAAGTATAGAATCACAAAACCTTTAGACCCAAAAGAAATTGGTTGCATTTTTTCCTGGCCATGAGGGTATTTTGGAATCTATCTTCCAATACTTGAGAAATCAAGGAATGTGTCAGAAGGAGGAAGTAAATATAAGTGTCCTAACCACCAGCCCAGGCACCCGCATCACGTGTTTACTATAGATCCCAGTGTTGGGAAAATGGTTTCTCCAGGTCCACAATTTCTGGCCTTCTCCTTATCCTGCTTCTTGGCAGAGTAATTGTGATAAAGAAAACATGTTATCATGTTACTCCCAGTAAACAAATGTGGAATCACTTCTAAGCTACTTGAGGGTATTTCATTTATTCACCCATTCATTGATTCCACAATATATACCATATTTTTCGCTCCATAAGACGCACTTTTTTCCCCCCAAAGTGGGGGGAAATGTCTATGCATCTTATGGAGTAAATATTGCATCACAGACTGTGATGTGTATTGCCTGTTCTGTCAGTGGTGGCGACGGCTGTTAGAAGAGGAAGTCATGGGCCCAAGCGAAACCCCTGGAGATGCTTAAATGTCTCACTTTACTGCTGAATCTCAGGGTGTCTGGTCAGTTGCTGTCCACCTCTGCCCATCACCCAGGACCTGGGAGAGTGCAGAGAGCCGCCCGACGCTCCCAGCTACAACCGCTGACCTGTTGAATCAGCTGAGGCTAATAATGGGTATGAGGCACAGTGCCATTTGCCAACTGTCTTTGACACTGGGTGGGGTCTGTCAGTAGAACCGCCTCCAATCATCAATCACTGTATCTTAAGCTCTGCCAATCACAAGAGGCAGGTGGGTGGAGCTGAAGTAACATGCTCTTGGCTGGCTACTGACTCTGTTAGATGCTACAGCTGTCTCATCTTCCTCCATACTGTTTCCAGTGCACACCAGATTTCTGTGTGAGGAGGCCAGCAGTAACTGGGTGAGCAGCCATAAATGCTGAAGTTTGTAGAATATAAAGGGAGTTATGGTGGGGTCACAATTCTAGTAGTAACACAGGCACTGAGGGGACTAAGGGGTATCACTAGCTGTAACAGGCACTGGGGGTAGTCCGCCAGAACCTGTAACTAGGATAGTGATACCCTCAGTGACTGTTAAGCTAGTGATACTTCTTAACTCCCTCAATGCCTGTTACTAAAGGCCCCACCTTAAAGAGTACCTCCAACCATCCAAAAACCCACTTCTCTCTCGGTGATTAGCCCGGTTAGAGCATTAAAATAAAAAAAGCTCATCTCTTTGTCATAAAACAGATAGTGGGGGGCAAGAAGTAATGAGCTATTTTTATTTGAATGCCTGAACCGGGCTAGCTGCCAAGGGAGAAGTGGGGTGAGGTGGAGCTTTCAGAAGGTTGGAGGTAGTTTTTAATCCCTTAGTTCCTATTCTGTAATGCCCTGGCCTCACACCATCTTAGTGCCAATCTGTAGCTACAGAAAAATGGTCCGTTTACGCAGGAGGGTGAGGTGGCTGGTGCTGTGTAGCACAGCAATCTGAAAGGTGCCAAAGCCATAACCGTGAAAACTTCAGGACACGAGAAAACCCATTACACGGTTGTGTTGTCCTGCTGTGCAGACAGCACCAAATTGCCACTGATGTTAATTTTCAAAAGGAAAAACTTTCCAAAAGAAGTGATTCCACAAGGAATTGTTGTGCGTGTTCATGAGAAAGGATGGATAGACAAAAATGGAATGAGAGTATGGGTTGAAAAAGTGTGATCCAAATGTCCTGGAGGGCTTCTGAAAAAACCTGCCTTATTAGTGCTAGACCAGTTTAGAGCACATATTAGCAAAACTACAAAAAATAGATTTAAAGAACTCATATAGCTGTAATTCCTGGGGGATCTTACCAGCCAATTACAACCTCTCGATGTTTTCATCAACAAACCATTTAAAGTCTTTATGCGAGAAGAGTAGAACAAATGGATGGCTGCTACTAACCATGATCTGACACCTGCTGGACAAATGAAGAAGCCCACTATCTCTCAAGTTTGTGAATGGGTGAAAACATCATGGCACTCAACAAAGGGTGAAACCATTGTACGGTTATTCAAATTATGTGGCATTAGCAATGCCTTAGGTGGAATTGAAGATAGTATCATATATGAAGATAGCGAAAAAAGTGATATTGTGAGCAACTGAGCTTCCTAAATTCTGACACTAGCAGTGATGAGTTCTTGGGGTTCCCAGAAAACTAGAAGAGTATTTCAATCTTAAAGTCTCTCCTCATTTGTTAATGACAGTGATAATGGTTCTTAATACCACCATTGACTGCTGTCCACTTTACAAGGTTGAAATATTACTGTCATATTTTATTAAATATTTTAGTACACCATTTGGTTCAGAATATTTTTTTTCTGGTTTTCCTCCTCTAAACCTAGGTGCATCTTATGGTCAGGTGCATCTTATAGTGTGAAAAATACGGTAAAAGCCAGGCTTTCTTCCAGGCTTACCAGAGATACCAGAGTGAGCAGGCTCTGCCCCCAACATCACAGCTATTGGAGGAATCTGGACAAATAAATGGGCAATAATAGTATTTCAAGACAACTCAGTGATGAGGGAAGCCCAGAGAGCACACAGTAAGGGCCTCTTATTCAAGCCAGTGGGTCAAGGGTGAAGAAGAATCAGCTGAGGAAAAAACATTCAGGAAACGGGGAGGAGCATGTGAAGGAGAATGAAAGAAAAGGACCTGGTTCAGTGGGGACCAGAATGTGGTTCCAAGGGGCTGGAAAAGCACCAGATGAGAGGCCAGAAAAACAGATGAGAATGGGATTGTACTATGAGAAGGAGGTAGGACTTCATCCTCAAGGCAACTGAAACTATCAAAGGTTTTGTTGGATTTTTTTACTCCTCACTCAAGGACATTTTATTTCATTGCTTTTCTAGAGAGAGAGAAAAGGAGAAAGAGAAACATCAATTCAAGAGAGAAGCAATTGGCTGCCTCCCTACATGCCCAGAGCCGGGATTGTAGGCTCCCAGAACCGGGACTGAACCAGCACCCTAGGTATGTGTTCTGACCAGAAATCAAACCCTCAACCTTCCAGCTACCAGACAATGATCCAACCAACTGAGCCACACCAGCCAGGGCTGAAACTATGAAAGAGCTTTCAACAATCACTCATTCCAGGGTCCTGACAGACAAAACACAAATAATTTCAGAGTGTGATGAGCACTATCAAGAAAGCAAAGCAGAGTACAGAGAAATGGGGGGCTGGAAGTGTGCCTGCCACTAGGCACTGTCCACAGTGGTTCCTCTTTAGAAATCTGGTCACAGTTAGAAAACCAACTGGAGGAAAATGAGTCAGGAGTCTGTTGCTCAACTGAGAGGGAATATTTTGAATCGAAAAGATTATTTCCCAAGGAAAGAAAAAAAAAGTAAAGACTATGTCCCAATGGATCAGTTCTCTAGATATTAAACTACATGAACAAAAAGTGGGAAAAACATGATCCAGACTCATTTCTTCATCAAAATCTAATCATCATAAATAATAGAAGCTAGGAAAAGAACACTGTGAATGAATTTCATGTATATTTTTAACAAAGGAGTTGATATGTTTTGTTATTTAAAATCAACTTTTCTGTTCTTATCTACATTACCGAAATTGATATTTTAGATTGAGTTGAGAGTGACTCTTTATATCATAAACTTACCTGGAAGGCTGACAATAAAATTAAGGTTAAGCAAAGATCTTATTCCTACAAGCAAATTTTGAGAATTAGAAGAGTTTAAATTTCTTTTCTGGAGAACTATCCCTCCTGCCTAGTGACGGATTTTGGGCCCTGAAACCGTCATTGACTTTTCTACATCTGAGCAACCTCATGTTGATACTCATCCTACCTCTTGCTTTAATAACTGCTGCCAAGAAAAAAAAAATTCTGTAGAAGTAATGAGTTCACAGACACAAGGGCATGTAAAACATTAGCCAGTTTATTGATCTCTAAGATTTGAGGGCAATTAAATTTGTTCTCTTGTTGACAATGAGGCAGACCAGAAATGTCAAAGTTGTTTCATCTGACCTGCCAGCTCTGATTGCTGCTGGGTGGCTGCCGGAAACATCGTGCTGGGAAAGGGTTGAGGGTTTGGTGCAACAGCTAAGGTGCCCTGGTAATGACTGCTGTGAACTCAGAGGATACCTCTGGCATGGAAGCTAAGAGTTTGCCCTCTGGGAGGTAAGGCCTACCTTCAGTCTACCTAAAGCAACTACACCTGCAGAATTAATTAGAATAATTTGGTAAGGATGAATGGCCAACCGGGCAGAAGAGAAACAATTCTGGTGGCAAGGAATTGTTTCCTGAAACTCATTTCCAAGTCTAGATGACTGATTTTATATTCTTCAGTGGATGGCGTTACTCAATCCCAGCTAGGGAGAATCCTGCTGTTTTAAAAATAAAACACAAAAAAATCTTGCAGAGATTGTGAGTCAATAGATTAGAGCTGTATACTTAGTTTGTGCACTTCTGCAAACATGTAACTCAATTTTTTCAAACAATCAATTAAAAATAATCCCCAAATGATTCTGATGATCAGACTGCTCCAGAGCCAATAATGTGACTGTGTTTTTGAATAGACAAATAAATGCTCTACTGAGGAATTCTTTTAATGCTTTCACATTTTTCAGTACCAAATTTCTTTTCCGGACAATGTAGTGTAAAGTCTTGGGGTCTGAAAATTGCCCAAGAGCATATTCAATATTCATTTCTGAGAAAAACTGTTGTCTTCTCCCTAACCATCTGAATCATGAAGTGGACGTGTTTGTCAGTCCATTTGTTTTGCCTCCTGGAATCCCATGTCCCCAGCTTTGGTCATCGTGCCCCAGTGTTCCCCTGGGGAGCCTACCCACTGTCAGTCCACAGCTGCAGGATGACATTAGCCCCCACCCAACTCCCCAGGAGCACTAGTCCTGCTTCCAAGGCCTCTGACCTAGCACATTCTCTTGGCCACAATAATTTTCTCAGTGGAGGACAGGTTTGCTACACTTGTGGAAAAGGGAGGCTTCCTCTCAACCTCCACAAGACTGTATGTCGCAAAGATGGAAACCTGAAGGTTCCAGGGATCGTAACACAGAGCCTTAGAAGGGAGCCAGAGCAGAGGAACAGGGCCAAGTGGAGCATCCTACAAGTATGTTTGAGGCCTGACTCAAGTCTCACCTGAAGCCAGTTTACCTGTGATCTTTTCAGTGACAAGAGCCAGTGAACTTCTTTGCTTTTTTTTCTTTGTTTTGTTTTCTTTTGTTTAAACTAGTGTGTTTGTGGCTTTGGGTCACTCAAAATAAGAAAACTCCTGACTGGTGTATCTTTCACTAAGCAAATGTAATGAGGACAGAAGTCTGGCTTCTACATTATCACTGAAATATCAACAGGAAGCATCTGAAGTTCAAGGAGCTGCTTTCATCCAAAAATTGAATCTTCAGCATTTCTGACAGTGCTGGGAGAATTCGACTTTGACGTTGTCTAGAGTAGTGGTTTTCAACTTTTTCCTTTGCATGCCACACACAAACTAATTACTAAAATTCTTCAGCACACCCAAAAATATATATTTTTGCCAACCTGACAAAAAATAGGATTAATTTCGATTTGTTCACACAAGATGGCTATTGTTGTGTTGGCTGTTGTCATTTTATTTTATTTGACAATCTAGAGAAAAAGAGGTCAGTGCCCCTGAATAAAAGTCAGGTTATTGCATGTTTTAAAAATTCTCGCAGCACAGCAGTTGAAAATCACTGATCTAGAGGTTCCTTCAGTTTTCTAATATATAAAAAGCAGCAATTCTCAACTGTGTCTGGAGTGCATAATCTGTGCTCTGTGTGGAACTGCAGAGAAAGTGTCACAGACGCTGGGTAACAGTGGTTGAAAAACACCCATTTGAATGACATTCTTATCCTTCCCTCCAAGCTCACCTTGCTCCCTCTCAATGTTAAATCAGATGGTCAAAAAGTGACAAGCCTGACCCAAACCATTTGTTTTCCTTAAAGGAACTGGCTGATTAAATCTCCATATAGGGTTCTTTAAGACAACATAATGGCCTTGGCTTTTGTTGAGAAAAGAGGAAATGGAGGGTCCATATGCAAAAGAAATTGCTGATGACAGAAGGTAAAAAATGGTCCATGAGAACAGAGAAATCCCAAAGAAGAACAAATATTAGGTTCAAGATTCAGGTATAAGAAGCCAGGTACCACTCATACATTACCCATAGTAAAAGGTAAGCTAAAACAAGATTGTCACAATGCCTCAGAGCCAACATTGCTTTCCTGTTGTTCTTATCAGCACTGAGTTGAGGTGGGCCAACTTCACGGAACTGAGGGCTTTGGATTCTTATGTCTCACACTTTACCTGCCAGGTTGCTTGGTGGTCCTGTCTGCCTGTTGCTACCCACTGAGTCTGCTCATGCAGGGACCTCTTCTGGGGTGACACTTTCTAGCTGGTGATTCTCCCATCTGGCAGGACATGATGCTTTCAAAGACAAAGACTGGGCCACAGTCTGGCTATAGGAAGAGACCCTACAAATCAGGAGCTTACCCCTCGACACAGAAGAACTAGCAGTAACTGAGGAACTTGGGATCTTGTAGGGGGAAAATAGTGAGGGGACAAGGTCATGAAGGAAGTTACAAATAATTGTTTTTCAGATTATTTCTCTTGACTGAAATAGAACACTAAAGATGACACTGGATAAAGATAATTATGAAGCCCAGCTCACTATCTTAGATGCATAACAATGTTTAGTGTGTAATTATTTTTCCATTTACCATCTAATATTTGCTTAAAATTCTTCAAACCTTCATTTCATCAAAGTTGGAATAAGATGGGACTTCCAGATATGGTAATGTGACTTTGAAAGTTATCTGGAAACGTTGGGAAAAGTATAACAAAAATAAAATTTGTTAGATGCACAACTGAGCTCTCAAAAACAAAAGTGTGACTCAACCTGAGGCTGTGGGGCCCCTCTGTGATCCAGAGGGAAGAAGGCAGAGTGACAAGAGGCCTTAATTACATCAGACTAGAGACTAGGAGACAAAATCTTAGGCCTACACTAGCAAGGACTTGAAGCTAAGTCACACATAGATTTGAAATCTTAATGTATATACATGTGCGACATAAGAATCCCAAAACCAAGAAGTAAATACAAATATTGTTCCCAGGTGCCTGGACTGGTGATCCCCTCAGATTGCCTGAAAATAACAAACACACCTCTATCTTAGAGGGACTCTTTCCCAATCCAGGCTGCTTGGAACTCGCACATACAGAAAATCCCCACTGAAGATGAACTCACAAGTTAAAAATTAATAATAAAACACATATAGAACTAATTCACCATGAGCAAGAGTCAGCAGCCACAACAGCGATAAGAGAATGTGAAACAGTAAAATAAGCATATTCTTAAATGCTGAAGAAATAAAAGGAAAATGAACACCAAGATGAGGACACTGAGGCTTAGAGCAGGTATATAACTGATCCAGCTGAGCGCAGCTATGAAGTGCAGAGCAAGGATTTGGAACCCAACCATGGACTCCAGGAGCCATGCGCCTGATCTCTATGCCAATCCATCAAACCCAAACTCAGCAGAGCACACAAACCAAATTTCAGCCCCAGCAGGACAGCAGTAGCTTTCCTCTAGACTGGTTATTGATTTCACCACTTGCTTGTATCTCTAGGAGGGTTTGTGGGTTCAGTCAATTACAGAGGGAATCTTGATAATAGATATTTATCTATTAATACAATGTTCACAGGCTGATGCAGAAGATTGCTACCCTTTCCCTGCCAGTCACCTGGATACACGGGGTCTCTCTTCCCTCTATGATCCCTCTTCTCCTCCTCCACTATCCCCTTGGTCTTTCCCCACTCAGTCTATTCACCCCACAGAATCTGTCTCCTTCCTGGAAAGACAGTGGCAGAGCCTTACTAGGCATCATTGCAGGAACCTTTTAATCTCAGAATGGAGTGTCCTTGGAAAATAAACTTTTCTGTTGCTTATACTGACTATCCCAGGGCCTGACTTCAATGTGTTATTATGTTCCTCAGTATCATGTGTTTTCCTCCATTTTACCAGAGTCTCCCCCTAAGAAGGGATAAGGTGAAAGAGGAACTAAGGAGGAAGAACTGAGAGAATTCTATGCCGCCACTCATAACAAGTGGCTTGGCCTTTACTCTTTAAGCAACGGAAACAATTAGCTTCTGGGAAATATCACTCTCTTCCACTTCTGAGGCGAAGCACTTCCTAAACATGAGCCACCTGTTAGGCACACAGCCTGTCCTACCTGAGAGCCACTGACAGGAACTTTAAGTCAAGGGACCCAGGAGGCCCATGAGGATCCCAGAGAGCCTCTTCCTCTCTCACCTAAGCATGGCGTGTTAGGCTGCTCCCAGCCCAGGAGGATGCACTGCTTCCAAATCAAACAAAAGTCACACCTGCCAGGTGCTGGTGACCATGTTAGCCAAGATCTGAGTGGGAGGACAGACAGGTTCTTACACACCACATCCTGTACCCACTCCCTCAGCAGGGCCTGTTATCCTGCTCCAGCCCTCTTCCACCTGGATGATGACCTGCCTCTCACCCTTATATGCCACACATGAGAGATCCCAAACCATTTTATCTGAGGTTTGAGATAACCTGTGGTCTGGTCAGGGGTCACCATAAAAATAGAACGCGCGCGTGCGTGTGTGTGTGTGTGTGTGTGTGTGTGTGTGTGTATAGAGGTAAAAGGAAGGAGAGGGAGAAAGATTGATCAATATCAAGGAATTGTTTCACATAATTGTGGGGACAGGCAAATCTAAAATCCAGGGAGACAGGCTAGCAATTCCAGTAAGAAGTTGATTCTTGAGTCTGAAGGCAGTCTAGAGACAGCATTCTTCCCTTTTCAAGGGACTTGTCTTTTCTCTTAAGGTTTTCAATTGATTGGATGAGGCCCCACCACTTTATGAAGGTTACTCTGCTTTACTCAAAGTCTACTGATTTATATATTAAATTATATCTTTTAAAAAATACCTTCACAGCAGCATCTAGACTAGCATATGCATCTCACCAAGTTGACACACAAAATTAACTATCGCACCCAGGCTGACAGGAGGATGTCGACCATACAACTTCTAAGTGAAAGAAGGAAGTGCACCCCCAGATGTGCACCCCTCCCCAGTGGAAACCCTGAAACCACTCAGGAAGGAATTTAGAGAGAGAGGGAAAAGCAAAGAGCGGGAGCTCAATAACAGCAATTGTCAGGAAGGGCTGAGCACCACAGTCAATATTCTGAGACAACACTCAACTTCTTAAACCACTGGATAAATTTCTCGTCCTCCTCATTAGGTTTAAGCTGTTCAATTTAGTGTCAAAATTGCTCACAACACAAAAAGAACTCCAAAGGAATCTGAAGCTTCACACATACATCACTTCACTCACACAGTATCATTGTCAATAGTAATATTAATATTGCAACTTTGTAACTGTTTTATGTAAATGTAGCATGAAGCAAATAAAACATATTAATGTTGTTAGGAACCAAGATTTTCAACATAAGAGAAATGAGTTGCACATATAAAATAAAACAGAATGAAGAACAAAAACCCTGTATGTTACATTGGAATTGGAATTGTCAATTCAAACACATGATTGTTTTCTTTAGTGTACTTCCTAGCATGCTACTAAAAGCAATAACACCTCAGTAGCAGTAAGCACAGCTAGCACCCAGACCTTGGTTTTAAACTATTATTCCCTATCTGAAAGAATGGGGGCTCCTCAGAGAAATAGCTGATTCCAGAGCTCAGGCAGAGAGCATGCAAGATGAGCTCAGGATATCCTCTGCCAGAAACTAAAAGATGTACATAAAGAACAGTGGGGTTATATTAAAAGAAAACAGGAGAAAAACTGTTTGGCAGTATCAAGTAAAGTTGAACATATCCTATGAACAAGCAAGTCCACTCTGAGGTATATGTTTCCCACCCCCACCCCCCAAAAAAATGCATTCACCCACAAACACCAGAATGTTCATAGCAGTGCTATTGCACAGAATCTGAAGTCATTCTAAACGTCCACCTGCCTTGGAATGGATAAATGCATTGCAGGAACAATGAAAAACAACAAACCACAACTACACAATGGTAGATGAATCTCATGAACATAATGATGAACAAAGAAGCCAGGTACAAAAGATACAAAGAAAGAGAGATACAATAAAGCTATATGATTCCATGTACACAAAATTCCAAAACAGGCAATTTATCAATAGGTTTAAAAGCCTAACACTTACTCTTATGGGGGGCAGTAGTGACAGGAAGAGAGTACGACAGGGCTTCTGGGGTACAGGAGAATGAGCAGTGATTAACACTGCTTGTTACAATGGAATCACCTGGGCATTTTTGAAACTAGGGCCACCTGGGCTTCATCTCCAGCGCTTATGATTTAATGGGTTTAGGGTGGAACTCAGACATGAGTATTCTCTTGTCGAGACTTTCAGTTTGACTTAACTTCCAGTGAGAACAGAGTGGGCCTGTTGCTACCCCTTCCTTATATTGCAGTTAAGACAAGTGGTTCTGATGTGCAGCTAGAATTGAGAAGCAAGCAAACAGCAGGAGGAAACAGACAAGTTTACAAAATGGGACACTCTGGAAGACCAGCCTAGATTCTTCGGAATGTCAGCAGCATGATAGGGGAAAAAGAAGGAAGAACGATTCTAAATTAAAATAAGGACCCAAAAATGTAAGGTGTGTGTTAGTTGATAAAAACAGTTATAAAGGCATCTGGGGGTACAATTGGAGAAATTTAAATGTTAAGTTGATTCTAGATGGTTAATTTTCTTAGTAGAGATAACAACAATGTGGTTCTGTAGACAAATATCTGTATTAAGTGGTATATGCTAAACACAAGTTCATCATACTAATCTTTCAACTTCCCTGTAGGTTTAAAATAGTTCATAAGAAAGTTGAGGACATGAGAACAAATTTAAATATAAATTAAAACCTGCTCACAAGCCCATATAATTCCCATCTATATTAGTTCTGTCTTGAGACTTTTCCAGGAAAACCCACTCACCGCTCAACTTTACACAATCAACCTCACACCACACCCAACAATTAAAGCTGCATTTCTCAACCTTTGCCCACTGGATTGAAATGAGTTACCTGGAAAAGATCTCTTATTCAAATTAATTTGAAAAGTGATGAGCTATGCAAGGTTTTCTGGCTACTGGACTTCTCAGAAGTCCTAATATATTTAACATGTGTGGTCCTTTGGGGTCAGGAAGGACACCTACAGAGGAAAGCAACATTTGTTATCTTTTTTGTGAGCACAGATCCTTTTTCTCCCAGAGACTCTGGCAGGTTGTGTTCTGCAAGCATTCTGGGAAAATGCTAGCACAAAACATCCTCTCCCTCATTTTACAACCCCTCTCTCTTTCATTAACCAAAGAGCCCCAGATTTCCATCTGGACCCTGCTCTAATGGCACATTTGCAGCCAGATGAAATTGTCTCCCCACCAGCACAATTTCCTGTTTACCAAAATACAAAATGTAGATGTTTTGTCCAGGAAAGTTTTTAAATATGTATGGGCTGTTTAATGTGACTCTATACAAGCTTTGCTTCAACTGCACTAAAGGGTGTGTGTGTGTGTGTGTGTGTGTGTGTGTGTGTGTGTGTGTGTGTGTGTGTGTGTGTGTGTGTGTGTGTTTTAAATCGTGAGTTTCTAAAAGACCACCTATATGTCCCTCCCCATTCAGCATTCAGGATGGCACCTCACACCACAGACAGAATATGTGCTGATATCAAAACAGCAAGAAGTAAGTGGATAATGACTTATGTCCCAGGGTGCCCCTACAGCACTGTAATTTATAGGCATCTCCCTGGTTCTCACCACCACCACTACCCCCGCCCTGACCCTAAGAGGTGTGCGTTATAATCACAGATAAGGTTCCTGAGGGTCAGAGAGTCTACCAGGCTTGTTCAGAGTCACACAGTGGAGAAGCAGCGTGGCTGAGATCTGAGTCCCTGGAGCCTTACTGAGATCAGAGTTTCTGCTTTCACACTGACACCACTCTGCTTCCTGCAGTTCCTACTCCGTGGCACACAGGGTCAGGACTTGCAGGATTTCCGGTAAAAGCAGACTCAACCCTCCCCTGCCACCGGTGGCCTGCGCTTCATGTGTGGTACAAGGAAACTGGCAAGCGGCAAGTGTAGACTCAGAAGCTAAATCATCAACAGAGTCAACCTCTGACTGAGCCAAGTTAGCCAGCCCTGTGGCACATTCAACCACAAAGGACAGTGATAAATAAAGGGCTAATGACAAGTGTGAGCCACCACCCAGAACAACCTGGCAGGTGCATACCCTGCGGTTCTCCAAACCTTAAGGGCTTCCTGCAACTTTCATTGAACGCAGCAGAAAACCCTGGTGGCTCCCACCTGGTCCCCTCCCTGAAGAACACAGAAGCAATATAAATACCGGATATGAGAGTTCACTCTACTGTGGCTAAATTAAAACTACAGTAGTCCCCCCTTATTCTGGGGGAACATGTTCCAAGACCCTCAATAAATGTCTGAAACCATGAATAGTACTGAACCCTATAAATACTATGCATTTTCCTATACATACATACATATGTGTATGTATATATATATACATATATATATATATACCTATATGAAAGTTTAATTTATAAATTAGGCACAGTAAGAGATTAACAACAGCTAAGAATAGAATAATTATAACAATATGTTGTAAAGAAGTCATGTAAATATTCTCTCTCTTATTATATTGTCCTCACCCTTCTTCTTCTTATAATGTTGTAAGATGTTGTAAGATGATAAAATGCCTATATGATAAGATGAAGTGAGGTGAATGAGATATTATTAAATAAAATAAGGGTTACTTGAACACAAGCTCGTGATATCATGACAATCAATCTGATAACCAAGATAACTACTAGGTGACCAATGGGCGGGTAGCATATACAGCATGGATCTCCTGGACAAAAAATGATTCACATCCTGGGTGAGATGAAGCAGGATTTGCAAGATTTCATCACACTACTCAGAAAGGCAGGCAATTAAAACTTGTGAATCATTTAGTTCTGGAATTTTGCATTGAATAATTTTGGGCCAAGGTTGACCACGGGTAACTGAAACAGTGGAAAGCGAAACCATGGATAAGGGGGATGTAACGCAGGAGCTCTAAACTGGGGAACTGCTTAAGTGTTTGTGATATTCCAAAAAAGAAAAAAGAAAAAAAAAAGAAACACCCAATGGACTAACACATGTGGACATGCCATTTATTACTCACATTACAGGGAAAGTGCACTGACAGCGGAGGGGTTGGTGGGAGAGAGACCACAGCCCCCTCTGATGGAGACTTGTTTTAAGGGGTCCCAGACAAAGGAGACACATGTCGCACGTAGGACTCTAAACTACCCCAGAAACCTATCTATGGGTGGTCCCGTTCTGCAGACCTGGCTGTTCTGATCACATGTGCAAATATCTTAAGTGTATCTCCTTGCCAGATGTGTCTGCTCTGACTTAGTTAGTTTCCCTCTTGAACCAAAGTGTCATGGCTGACTGACAGTCATCTTGGTTGACATGAGTGACTTTGTTTTATATATTTTATGCTATCTTGATCAAACTAATGCCATTTTATTGGTCCTGCTCTCCACATCTTGCCCTGACTGAAGATCAAATCTGCAACCTTGGTGTATTGGGACGATGATCTAACCAACTGTTACCCAGCCAGGGTGGCCTGTGATTTGGATACTCAAAGTCATGGAGCACTAAAATTGTAGCATTTGAAGAAGTTCCATTTCAGGCCACACAAACTAGTTTCTCAGCTTACACCACTGCTTTGTTCATCTCATATAAAAATGATGGACATTACAGTTTGTCATGAGAAACATTTTTAAGCAGCATAAACATTTGTTGTTCAGTAAGCATTTCCCAACTACCTCCTCTGTACCATGAGATTGTACTATACCCTGGTGTTTTAGGGATAGTTTTGTCCAAATATCATGGCAGCCTTCCTTCTCCCATAAGCCTCAGAAATGATAAGCTAGTTCTTCCTATAAATTAAGTTGCAAGAGATTCTGAGCTCTGAGACATCAGTGTGAAGGGTTTTACAGAAGAGTCTCCTTTCTCCTCCTTAATATTAAGAATTAATTAGATATTACTTACATTATTTTTGACTTCCAATGCAGCTTTTCTTTCTTTAAATATTCAATATTTTAAAAATCCAAATGGACAGTCAAAATTCCCCCAAGTTAGAAGGGGTATAAACAAGATCTGTCCACAGTCAAACATAGTGGATACCACTTAGAAAGTCCTTTTTCTTCAGGTGACTTGCCTCTTTATCATATTGAAGGTGATCGACAGTAACAGTATCCAACTGCAACTTTCCCTATCTCCTTTGGGTTAAGAACTGGGCTGCCTCTAGTTTGTCAGAGGTACTTCAAAATTACAAGCCTGAAAATATTATCAAAATGTAATACAAGCCATATAAAAATATACAACTAATCTAAAACCATTCCCTGCGTAGTTTCTTGTTGTAGCGTGAAAATGCCTACATCATGCTAGCTGGGCTCTCCTTAGGAAAGAAAGGAAGCTTTGGAACATTACGAATGGCAAAAAGGGTCTCTCAGTCTTTTCCCCCAGAATCTTCAGGGGCTCTGCTCATCTGTTCAGAGCAAAAGCAGATAATACAATACCAGCCTGCAAAGCAGGGGCTGACAGACACCCTGCTTCTAACTAGGCAGACTGTAATGATGACCATAGTAGGGGTGTTTTCAAAGTGGCATAGGTGTACAGAAGAGGGAAATATTTATTCTATGTGTGGATGTTGGGGAAAGCTACTCAACATGGTTCTTGCGCTTTTGGCAGTTGAGAATTTTGGGAAAGTAAAAGGAAGGGCATTCTGGGCAGGGAGAACCACATCATCAAATGTACTAGCATGTGAAAGTGCCTGGTGTTTTTGGGAAATGGCACCTGATTTGGGGAGGGGAAAAGCAAGCTAGGACCAAGATGATATAACCTTTTTTGCAGGGCAAATTTTACTTAAGTGAATTGCCTACTTTTTGTCCTCCTCTTTTCTTCTTCTTCTTCTTCTTCTTATTCGTGGTAGTAGTGGTAGTAGTAGCAGCAGCAGTAGTAATAGTTTCTCTCTGTCTCTATCTCACTTTTCATTAAACATTCAAAACATCCTACACAAGAACTCAGAGGAGGGAGCACACCCTGGAGTGGAGTTCTGGAGAGAGCTTTCCTCGCCTCAGAAATTATGTGTTTGATAAGCAGAGTGTAGGCGACAGGGCTGGAGATTCCAGGTCACCACAGTGCTTGGGCTGTGGACAGCTCTCCCTGAAACTAGGTCTCTGAGTTGTAAAAGTAGGACAGTGCAGCCACTACATCTTAACCACACATGAGTTTATTCAACATTTTTAAATTAAATTAACTTTGCCAACACTATTCCTAGAATAAAAAAGCTACAGTTAATTATGCCAAACATTTTGGGACATCATCTCTTTTAAAACTCCCGAGAACTCCATAAAAGAGGTATTATTTTACAAATCAGAAAACTGAAGCTCAGAGAAATTCAGTAACTGACCCAAAGTCACACAACTAGGAAGTGAAGGAGCCTGGATGTGATGTCATCAGTCTAACTCCAAAGCCTCTGCTTAATCATTTATGTTAAAAACATAAGCCCTGGCTGGTGTGGCTCAGTGGATTGAGCATTGGCCTGTGAACCAAAAAGTCACCAGTTTGAGTCCCAGTCAGGGCACAGGCCTGGGTTGCATTAGGGGCATGTAAGAGGGAATGTTTCAAACTCACAACTACCAACAACTGAATCTAAAAAATAAAAATAAAATCCAACTAAGCAAATCAGAATAGAAACAGAATCACGGGTATGGGGATCATTTAGGGGGTTATCAGCTGGGAGGGGGAAGGGAGAAAAATGGGGAAATGGTACAGGGATTAAGAAGCATAATTGGTTGGTACAAAATAGAAAGGGGGAAGTTAAGAATAATATAGGAAAGGGTGAAGCCAAGGAACTTATATGCACGACCCATGGACATGAACTAAGGGGGGTTGAATTGCTGAGGGAAGAGGAGTACTGGGCAGAGGGGAGCAAAGGGGAAAAAATTGGGACTACTGTAACAACATAATCGATAAAATATACTTAAAAAAAGGGAGGGAATGTTTCTCTCCTTTTCCCTCCCTTATCCTCTCTCTAAAAATAAATAAATAAAATCTTTTTTAAAAAAGCATAAGACATGGTTAAATAATAGTTCTATTGTGTTCTAATCACTAGAAACAAAAAAGCTCTTATTTATTTTCTCCATACTTCAGAGCTGCCAAACTCTTGCCAATCTTTTATATTCCCCACATCATACAAGATAGTACTACTGGACACCATTGTTTAGCATTCATGTTAATTCATAAGAAACATGTAGGAAGATACTATACTAGATCCATACTAATAAAAGAAAATTGAGAGAGAGACTTGATCAATGGGTGGATTGGTTTGTCAGTCTGTGCACCTGTGTGTGTGTGTGTGTGTGTGTGTGTGTCTCATACACACACATACACACAATTAAGTTTCAGACCTCTACATTGCTTTCTAGGCCTAAAACAGACCAATAACCTATAATTGAATCAATATAATATAACATTCCTACAGGTAGCCTGAAGTCCCAAGGAACTCAAGTTAATTGCTAAATAGTAAATGAAAGTCCAGACTCATGAGTCAGACAGGCCTAAGCCCTTAGAAGCTACACGACCTAATGCAAGTTATAACCTCAGTTTCCTTGTCTGTGAAATGGGTGATGTAACTACCACACAGAGCTCTTGTGATAATAATACATTATTACAAATAATAATGTATATAAAGCTCTTGACACAGCATTTGGTACACACTAAGCAAATAGTGACAATGCCAGTTGCTATTGTTATTATTATTATTCACAGTGTCTCATTTGCCTTTAGGCTCTCAGAATCTAGCATAGTAGTTGGCATAAAACTGAGGCTCAGCATATGCTCAGAGACAACATAGAATGAGATAGACATACTAAGACACAGAAAAAAAGACACAAGACAGAGCAAAATACAGCAAGAGAGGGAGAATGAGTCAGAGACACTGAGAGAGAAAGAGCCATGAGGGAGAAAGAGAGGCAAGCAGGTGCATGGAGTGACATGCCCATCAACCCACAGACGCAGTCTCTTGCTCTGTCTAAATTTTCCTTTACTAGTATGGCTTTAGTATAATGTTTCCTTCCATGTTTCTCATAAATCAAAACAGATTATGAACAAGGAGGCCACATTCTCCATCCTACCACCAGGCCTTCTGCGCTACAGAGGGGAGCTGAGAAATAGGGAGAGTTGGTTCCCATATCCAACATGACATCACAGAAGCAGTGAGAGGCTGGCTAGGTGCTGGAGCAGGAATGGGATGTCCTGGCACCTGTGGGGCCTCCCTCCAGGGGAACAGGGTAGCACTGTGTGCAGTCAGGCCCAGGCTACGCAGACCCTGTGACCTTGAACTCACTTGCAGAGGACTCCTTAGTCAAATGAGGATACCCATTTCCCTCCCTGGCAGAGCTACTGGGCAACACGACAGGAACTTTCCTCCACAAATATAAAAGGCAAACTTTTATCTCCACACAAGATGGAAAAACAACTCAGTCCTCCAAAGGAGACATTTCACCTAGTCAGGTGCACTCCTGAGTCCTGTCTTTGGTGTATTGGCCTTCAGTACAGTTGGTTGTAAACTGTGAGCCTTTTAACACCTCTCAACACACTGTCATAAAACAGTGATTTGAGAAGAGGTCACATTTGGAAAAACAAAGTCTTTACAGAACAGGTGCTGAGCAAATCATTGTGGAGAAAATATCTTTCTTTAATAAGATGCCAGAGAAAGACTGCTTCGTGGGGAAATTTTGAAGATCGTTGGAGGAGTTCTATGCTTCACATTTCTGAACTACTAACCACCCCACGCCCAGCTAGCAGCATTTCTCAGACGGCATGGGAAGAAAGAGGAACATTCCAGCAAGATGTTAAGCTGATTTCAGCTACCCTGGTGGGGTCTCTCTTTCCTTTGATCAGCGGGCTGGGACAGTGAGCGCAGATCCTGGGCCATTTTGACCCCTCACAGCCCCCTACCTGCTCCCTCCTACTGCTTCTGTGTGACATCAGGCAGCCGCAGCCGGCAGATGTTTGCCATAGCCGTTGCTCAGCTGTCCAGAGCTCTGCTCTGTAGCTCCAGATGTTACAGAAACAGGGGAATGTTCCTGTGCCCTCCAAATAAAAAACACTTTATCTTGTCCACAAACAACAGCTGTGAGAAGGAACCTTCAGGCTGAGCTGTAATAGGAATCCTAAACTACTGCGGACCGTGACAACGTCAGTCTTTAATAGAGGCTTCTCGTCTTCAACTTTTCATTTCATTTCAGAAGCATTCCTCAGAAATAAGAGGCTTCCCCGGAGCAAAGAGTTACTCGGCCTGCCACCTTATTACAGGTCCCCAGCAGAAGGAATCACTGACATCAACAAACAGATCATTGACTTTCATTTCTAAAGGAGAACAGCTAATTTTGGACATGAATAGTGGTGATGATTGCACAACAGTGTGAATGTAATTAGTGATGTTGAACTGTACACCTAAAATGGTTTAAAAGATAAGTTTTATGGTATGTATACTTTACTACAATTTTTTTAATTAAAAAAGAATAAATTGAATGCAACATTTTTTTTAAAGTACAGCTAAATCCCAGGCAGCTTAATAATTGCTGATTTATGATTAAATTATTTTTAAACAGAATATCAGTAGTACAGAAAGATCACCAGCTTCAAGGGTTTATGAAAATCGAAAGTAGAAAAACATATACCCTTATAGCAAAAATGCCTGAGGTTAAAATTCAATGCACTCTCTCTGCTATATAAGTGTTGTCCATGAGTAAGATTTTCTAAAGTATGTCACTAAGCTTTCTTTTCAGAAACCGGTTCTTTCACAATTGCAGCTTGAAGAACATTCAGATCACAGGAGTGGCTTCTAAGGGTTTCCAGCTCTCCCTTTAACAAAGTGTGTTCAATAGTCTGTTCTGATGGTATAGCTCAGAAATGTCAACAGACTCAGTCCTCCATTAACGTAAGTGCACAATACTATTTGCTTTTGCAGATGGTAAAATTAAAGCATGGCGTATCTAAAAGGCTGAGTTGAGATCATTCCGTGAGAAGTTCAGATTCTAGATCCTGCGCCCCAGGCCCAGAGGCCACCCTTTCTCTCCATTGTGGCTCAAGATTATTTAAGAAACACAGGGCACTCTGTTCGTGAATTAACTCCAATAAATAACTACCCACATAAGCACCTGCTCTCTTGAATCATCTCCAAGAGACTCCAACACAAAAAGCCCCAAACCAAGGAAAAGCCTCGGATGTAGCTCACCTTTAGGTTAATTGTCCACATTTGCGAGTTTCACTTACTAAGATTAATGAGTGACCTGTCTCAGAGGCAGGGCAGAGGACAGCTCTAGCACAGCAAACAAGCTCTGGTTTGAATTCACCTTGTATGCCAGGCAGGTGTGACAAGGCACATCAGCCAGAAACAGTCATGGAGGCAGTAAACCCAACAGCAAGCCTAAGAAAGAGGACAGATTATAACTCGTCTCTTGGCCAGCTCTCAACAGAAAGAGCTTTTCTCCTGATGCCAAGCCCAGATGGACAAGAACAAGAGAGAGAGCAGTGAAATGCTCACAATTCCCTGCCACCTTACCCGCAATGGTGTCAGCATTGCCCTGGATTTCACATCTTTCCCGGCCTCAGCAGAAAAATACGCAAACCATCCTCTTGCCAACAAGAATAATAATCTCCTTTGAGTTCTGGCTCCCACCTGACCCCCTCCTTGCTGGCATGCTTGAGCTATCCACCACCTCACCTGTTTTTCAACTCTCCCTTTCTATTGCCACATTCTCCGAAGCACAGTGCTTCTCAGTATTTGTGGATCACAAATCTCTTTGAGAAGCAGGTAAGTTTTGCATGCCATTTCTAAGGGGTTGATAGATTCCCAGCTTTGTGGAGCCCAGGTAAGGACTCCCTGCTTTAGCGAGGCCTTGGCTGGTAGTGGACACCTCTCCTTCCTTTCAGACCTCTGTGCTCCCGACACCCTATTCCCTCCTCAATCCACTGACCTGACTTCACTAAAACTAATCCTGCTAAAGTAAACACTAACGCCCTGTACGCCAGGCCCAATGGGTGCCTTTTTCTCTCTCTTTTAACCGCCTGCCATATCTCACAGTGACCCATCCCCTTATTATAAACCTCTCTCCCTCATTATCTTAATGCCACAGCAATAAACCCCTCTTAGAGCTTGACTAACAATTTATCTTCTCTAGGAAATGGCCCTGCCACCCAGGTGAGCCCCAGCCACCATGTCTGCAAACTCACATGCCTCCACCTCCCCACCACAGTTGACCAGCCCCTGAGTGGGCCTCACCAAGCAAGACCAATCACTGACTTCCCTGAGAATGTTTGAATAGAGAGGAAAACAAAAAAAACTGGGGGGTTTTCCCATATGTGTTAGTCACAAATTCCAGTTATGTGCCTATACTTACATACCTGACTACCCCTATAGTTTTAGATACATTCCCTTTTTCCCTTCAGTCAGTGTGCATTTGGCTTCTTTCATTTGCCACCAAGAGTCCTAACTGGTATAAACATTCTCTCACTCTTGAGTCACCTCCTCTCTCTCTAGCTGCTCCTCCTTAGCCTTCTCAGCAGGAAACTCTTTCTCTGGTCCATCCTGTAGACACCGGTTTATCAGAATTGTAGGGGATAATGGTTGCTGAGACAGAAATGTAGTCATCAGTGAACCTGACTCACTGAAGGCTTTGGGCTGCAGTGAACCAAACCACACCTCACTCTGAACAATTTTCAACTCAGATTTCTATGGGGAAATGAAAATAAAAATAAAAAAACAATCAGAATAAATAGCTAAACAGCTACAAATCTGTGAGACTATATTTTAAGGATGAGCGAATCATAATATGTATCACTTTGTAGAGAAGACAGGCTATTTATTTATTTATTTATTTATAAATATCTGTTTGGATATATATTTGTCATATCCAATGATTTGGATAGTTTTTGATATAATAGTCATAAATCTAACTATAAAGGGGGCCTTTCCCTGACATTAGAATCTCTCTGATGTGAGGCAGTGGGCGGTGCAAACATCATTTTCTGGTGAACTACTGAAAATGGCTGGCCTACATCTAACTATGAATGGGACTATGTTGTAGAACCATGGGTCCAGACTCTCAAAGCACTCAACGTCATGGAGAACAGAGGGAAGGGGCAGAACTTCCAACTGAGACTAAAGTAAGGTAACAGTCAAATTGCAATGCATGAGGTTTGATTGGAGCCTGAATTTTAAGGAACATCTTAAAATAATAGTTTTGGGAATTTGAGTATGGACAAGATTTTGAATGTTATTGAAGTAATGTGGATTTTCTTTGATGTAAAAATGATGTCCTGGTCATCTAGGAGAACCTCCTTGTTCTTGAGAGGTGCAAATTAAAATATTTCAGCTCGAACTGTCATAATGTCTGCAGCCTGGTGTTCTTTCATTATCCCTCGTCTTCTCATTCTTCTTACTCAACTCTACTCATAATTACTCACCTACTCTACTCACTCTTACTTAACATGCTCACCCGCCAGCGCAAGTGCAAAATCAGTATCTCTAGCCCAGAACTCTGTTCTTATCTCTAGACCTGTGAAGCCCCCTTCCCGCTCTACAGGCCCACCTGAATGTTCCATCAGCTTGTCATATTTACTACATTCATAGCCAAACACATCTTTCCTCTTTCCAACTCCCCTCAAAAGAACTTGCTCCTCTTTTTGTCTTCCCTGTCTGGATAAATGTCAAGTTGACCAAGCCAGGAACTCCTCTCTTCCTTGTCCCATATTTAATCAATTACCAAGTCCTGTGTACTTCATAAACCTCTATTCTCCATCTCCTTCCCACTGCCCTATTCTTGCCCTCATTGTCTCCCACACTAAATATTATGATAGCATCCTCCCTGGTCTTTCTTGCCTCCAATCTTGCTGCCCTTGAATCTATCTTCCACACTTCAGCCAGAGTGGGTTTTCTAACATAAAAATCTCACATCAGTATGTTGCTCCAGATTCTTCAGTGACACCCCAGTGTCTCCAGGATAAAATCTAATAAACTCCTTTTCCATGACATTCAAGACCTTTCATGATCTTGGTCCCAGCTTTCCTTCCAAATCTCATCTTCTGCACTCACCTCACAGCCAGTTCTTCAAACATGCTAACCTGCTGTGATCACTCTGAGCATGCCTTGTTCCCAGAGCTGCTCAGCCTTTGCACATACCATTCTCTCGGTTTAGATGCCATTCCCTGCCACCTCTGTATAACTCCTCCCTGTACTGCATACCAGCACACTCCTACTAGAGAAGATATGTCTGTTGGGAGGCCTTCTCTACATTCCCCAGGTCGATTTATGAGCTCCATTTTGCCTATGGCCCCATTAACACTGATATACAACCTCATTAAAGCAATTTAGCCTATTGTATTATTTGTTTATGTACCTGGCTTCCCAAAAGACTGCAAGATTAATGACTTGGGACCTTATTTGTAGTTTGTTTTTTAAGTAACTAGTCCATTCCCAGTTGATAGTAGGCTCTCAAAAATTATTTATTAAAAATTGACAGTTAAGGGAAAGGAGGGAGGGATTGGTGGAGTGCAGACATTTTTAGGGCAGCAAAACTACTCAGTGTGATACTGTAATGATGGATACATGTCATTACCCATTTATCCAAACCTATACAAGGTAGAACACCATGTGAATCCTAATGTAAACTACGGACTCTGGGTGATTATGGTGTGTCAGCATAGGTTCACCAACTGTACCAAATGCACTCCTCTGGTGGGGATGTTCCTAATGGAAGAGGCTCTTCCCATGTAGAGGCAGGGGGTGTATGGGGAATTTCTGCACCTTCTGCTCAGTGTTGCTGTGAACCTAAACTGTTCTAAAGGAATAAATTGTATTATATATAGTCACCTTCACTTTTAAAGAAACAGAAAAAGAGATGAGGAAACAAAACTCCAGGGTGGGCCAGTGCATAGCAGCTATTCAGTGCCAAAATGAAAGAAGAAGTGCACAGTCAGAGATAACCTTGGAGAAGAGTTTACTAAAAAACTATTTTAGATGAATGACCATAAAAGTACTTAAACAGGCAGTAGAATTTTAAGGGGAAAATTAGAAATTCAGCCTCCTGTGTTCAGGAACAAGAAACTAACTAGTCAAGCAGTGGAGATGAGAGATAAGCCAGGAATGAGGTGGAAAATCTGAAAGTCCCTTGCATAGACACAGCAGAGTAATTACTTAAACCCTGAAGGCAGTAATTTAGGTCTAAAATGTCACTGCCATTAATTCTAAGTTTTATTGTAGTCTGTTAGGGAAGAGATCTCTGGGGATTATGAATAACTGCTTCTTGAAATGGAAACTCTGCAAAAACAATTGACATTTCTAAAATCCTTAAGGAATAGGACTTGGAGAAAAAATGACTTCAGGTGGCTATCTGGACATCAGTGTCTGAATAGCTAACATTCATTTTTGCTTTATGTCACCCTCATTAATCAGCTCCTACTAAAGATAATGCCATACATATAATTATGTGGCATAGCATTATATTAAATATTTAAAACTTTCATATTGCACTGTATCTTGGGTGTGGTGATATATTGCCCCAATTTGAGTCCATGTGTCAATTTTTCATAGGTTTTCATCTATATTCATGTCTCAAGGCCCCTTAGCAAATTAATAACCAGAAGAATCCTCTGTAAGTCCCTTGTCAGTTGCGTGGCACATTTCTCCACACTTGTTTTAGCTTTAAAAACCTATTCAGCTTTCTAAAATTATGCCTACCCTATTTTCTAATTGCCCTGGGTTCCCACATTAGATTCTTTTCCAATTACAGTTGACATTCGATATGATTATTTTCAAGTATACAGCATAGTGGTCAGACAATTGTATAATTTACAAAGTGATCCCCCTGAAAATTCTAGTACCCACCTGGCACCACTCATAGTTATTACAATATTATTGACAATATTTCCTATGTTGCACTTCGTAGGTCCATGACTTTTTTTTTTTTTAAGCATAATGGTTCTTTTATTTTCATTTTGTTTGCTTTGGTTTTCTGCACATCACTTTGAACGTCCTGCCTGTACAAGGACCTAAGCTGAAAACAGCGCATCTAGTATCAAGGCTTCCTGAGGTGCAGGCAGCAGGTGAAAGAGGCCAAGGTGCTAGAGTTTATTTACAAATATTTCATCATGATAAACCAGTTGAAAATGCCAGGGAGAGAAGGTTCCTATAGTTTTCCAACATCATGTGCCTGTACAAGGCCCTCTGAGCTGGGTCAAAGTACTCCCACTCCCCCTGAGAGAATTCAGTGGCCACCTCCTTGAACGGCAACCATCCCTGCATCAAACATAAAAACTTCTCTGTGTCCAAGGATACAATCCACGAGGGGAAAATGCAGCCACCAAGAAATGGATGTGATAAAAACATTCTCAAGAATCTCCAACCGGCTCTAACTAGTGTGGCTCAGTTGGTTGGTCATTGTCCCACAATGTGAGGGGTCACAGGTCCAATTCCCAGTCAGGGCACATGTCTGGAACCTGGATTTATTGTGGGAGGCAACCAATTCATGTCTCTCTCTCACATCAGTGTTTCTCTCCGTCTCTTTCTCCCTCCCTTCCCCTTTCTCTAAAATGAGTAAATAAAAAAATCTTTAACAAAAAACACCCCAACTGAAAGACCTTCCATTGATTTCCTAAGAAAGCCATTGCTGACGCTTTTCTTTCCTCTTGCTCCCGGTTTTCTGCTGTGTGACCTTCGCTCTCAGCTCTCACCTTTCAACTATCAATTTGTACTTCTTAATTACGTCGGGATTTTAAAATCTAGTTGTGTGATTTTAAAATCACATCACACTTGTATACTGAGTCATCAAAACAAACAATAAGTGAAATAAACAAACAATACAAAATAAGGGAATGAGGATTAAACTGAGTCTAAGGTCTTGCAATAAAATATAGTTTATTCCGCTTATTCTTCATTCTTAACACACAACAAAACTCATCTTTATAAAGTCTGCAAGTGCCAGCATGGGGTTTTATTCATTATTCCTTACAACAACCTTATGAAAAAAGTTAGTACTATCTAATTACATAATCAGGGCAACAAACAAGGCCCTTATCCAAATTTCCACGAGAAATAGCTGAATGTGGACTAAAACTCCCTGTTCACAAGCTTATAGTCCATTTTCTCTGACAACATTCTTGTGAAAATTCTGTTGTCAGGTACCTGGCCTCCCATGGGCTGCTCACATCAATCATTAACCACCATTAAATCAAGAAACTTCCACCCTAAGCCCAGCCTACTTGTGGGAGAAACAGCACTGTCAGACTCCGTGCCTGACACCACTCTGTTAGAAGGACCCTCCTCAGAGACGTCCGAATTTCTTTCAGCCTTTCTTTTAAGTCAGGCACGCTTAAACATGCTATTCTAATTTGGTGAAAGTCTATCCAGCTGCTTCATTTGATGTAACAAAGAACTAGCAGAAGTTTTGTTTTATCTAAACGGACGCTATTGTCCTGGAGCCTGAGCACACTGATGCTGCCAGACTCTGAGGCAGTCAGTAGTGCATGACCTAATGCACTGGAAGCTGCTTTGCTGTGCAGCGCTCATTAGATGGCTACTTGTTAAAATGCAGATTCCTAGGTCCCAACCCAGACCTACAGAACCAGACTTAGAGGTGACAATGCACTTAAACCAACCCCCACTGTGCCTCCTATGCAACCTGAAATCAGAAAGCCCCAGGCTGGACTGGGACTTCTCAAGCTAGACTGCATGCTTCTTGAGGGCAGGAAGCAGCTCGTATATTCATCCTCATAGCCCAGGGACCAGCGGAGGTACTTCATAATGTTCAGTAATAAAGTGCATATGAATTGGTTGTGTAAATTGAATGTGTATTATAAGTGTCCCAAATCTTTTATGTTAGAATTGATTTACGCATAGTTACTTAGGAAGCAGTGTAAAGACTTATAAACCCTTTAAACTGATTACTAGCTTTGTCCTATCCCAGTGTGTGAAGTAGAGTTGCATAAGCCAAAGGCATGACTACTTCTGCAAAACTCTCTGTGTAGACCTGCTCTGTCCCAGCCTGAGGCTCATAGATTCCCCAGTCACTCAGAAAAGAAAAGTTCTTTGGTCAAACAGCCAATTACCAAACTCTCAATGAACACGTCTCCCTTCCCTCAATTGGGACCCACCTCTGCTGGGAAACCTGCTGAGAATGAGGTGCATGGGACAGAGTCAGATCCTTTTTTGTCTCCTCCCGGATACCTTCTGCTGCCTCTGGGTCCCCCGTGGGCTGGGGTAGTGCTGGGAGGGAAAAGAGGCAGGGACATGCAAGTTTTCTATGCCTGTGGGGTTATAATGTGAAAGTAGCAGCCACACAATGACTGGCTCTTCCTCCTGGGGGTGGGGGAGGGAGCCTCCTCCCCACTGAGGACCCTGATGTAGGCACCAGTATGAATGGTACTTCCTCTAACTGGCCACCAATGCCATCCCCTCAGACCTAGTTTCCCCTACTGTCCACCTCCAGCCTCTTGGTGCTGGGTTCACCTTCATTAAGAGAACCCCAGTCCCACTTTCTCTCCCATAGGTCCTCATCTGTTCACACCTCAGTTCCTCCACCAGTGGGAGTACAGTTCACCCATCATTGTCTTCTCATCTCATTCTGTCGGCTTTGGCCTAAAAGAAGCAGGTACCAGTTCCTTCAGCTGAAACTCTGAAGCCCCCTCATGTAGTGAACTCCCCTGTAGGAGCTCTGTCTCCCCTGCCCCAAGAAGGCACACTGACCTCTCTCCCTCCACAGCATCGTCACTGCCCACCCCCAGATGCTCCCTCCACAGACGGGCGAATGCCAGCAACACCAGTTCCACAGACTTATAGGAGGTCCAGCACCTCAGGAGGAAGTAGGTACATTTGTCACCTGTCAGAGTGTCTGGGGAGACAACTAAAAAGCCACATCTAACATCTGTTACATTAGACTCTCAGTTACAAGAAAAAAGACTCACTCAATTTGTCTTAATTAGTGGAGCTTTGAGGTAAGAATACTAACAGAAATAAGGCCACTCAAATCTGCAGCAGTGGAGGGCAGCTGCACCCAGACCTCGCAAGGGCTAGAAGGCAGGTCACAGTGTGAAGCAGATCTAATGACTAGAAACTATCGACCCACCTCAGCAAAGGCATGCCCAGACTTCTATGACATGGGGACAGAGCTGCCTCTGTTTCTGCTGCCATCCCTCCTTTTGCTGCCACCCACATGCCAGTTTGTACTCTAAACTCTGTTCCATGAAAGACAGGGTTATAAAAGATGTTAACAGGTGAGGGTTCTGTTGTCAAGTGTCTGGGAAACACTGAGTTAACATTAGACAAGCGTCTTACTGTGGGATTCTCAGAGTCTTTAAAGAGCTAAAGCACCATGTGACTTTCTAAGAAGAGACACCGATGTGCTGCTTCCCAAATTCATTGACCTAAGAAACCCCATTTAAGGAACACAGCATAGACTACATGGCTGGAAGCAATATATATCCTTCCTCTACCTCTTGACCTTGGCTTTGTGGCTTTGACTGCCCTCTCTATATTTTCAGCTTCTGCTCCCACAACCAGCCAACTATCCCTACGTCTCAATTCTCTTAAAGATAAAGAAATTGCTTCTTCCAGTGTGGTCACCATCAGAACAATTTAAGCAGATCCTTGGTATTGAGCCATCTTATAGGCCAGTGACCAACCTACAGCCTGATTCATCCTGACCTGGGTGATCACCCCTGACCAGAAGAGGGGAGTGAAATATGACCTCCCACCTTAGCAGGAGACTATGAAAGAAAAGCACCATGACTGACCATTCTATAGATACCACAGACTCGCTAACCCCTTTGTGACAACCAGCCACTAATAGAAGAAGTGCAGCATTTGTAACTGGGAGACTTAAGTAAAATAATTGCTTTTTGACATCTGGCCAAGATGGAGGTGTAGACAGACATGCTGCATCTCCCTCCACAACTAAGAAGGAATATAACTATCTCAAAACTAAAAACAACCAGAAGTTCCAGAAAATCAAACTGCCTGGAAGTCCAACAAACAAAGATATAAGGAAGAAATACTCATCCAGACAGGTAGGAGGGGCAGAGCTGGGGCAGAGAGGACACTATGTGGCAGCGGCGGCAGCAGCAGCGGCAGCGGCAGCGGTGGCAGCAGCAGGCTGGTGGAAAGCACAGTTACACATTTCTAAAAGTCTGGAGGGACACCTGGGAGCATTCTCAGCTCCTCACCAGACCCTTCAGCTCATGATCCCACCACTAGGGAAAATCAAACCTCATTGCATCTGACTGTGCAAACCAGGGGGGTAGGGGCGGAGGCAGAAACTGCCAGTCTTTCAGCAGAATCTGCTTGTTTGAAGGGCCCCCATGTTCCTAGAACATCCGCAGACCCATCCACTCTGGGAACGACAGCCAGGGCAACAGCTAGAGAGGCACCGGTCCCATATGGAAGTGGGAGAAGTGCCTAGAAAAGGGACGAGTGCTGGGCAAGCAGCATTGTTCCCTCTCAGACCCCTCCCCCACAAACAGCACCACAACATGGTGAAACAGGTCACCCTGTACTGACGAATCCCTAAGGTTCCACCCCTTACAACGTAACAGGAGTGACAGCTGTACCTAAGACACAGAGGCAAACAAACACAGGAGCCTGTCAAGATGAGGAGACAAAAAAGTATGACCCAAAAAAGGGAATGGATCAAGGTTCCAGTGGGAGAACTAAATGACGAGGAGATAGCCAACCTAACAGATGCAGAATTCCAAACACTGGTGATAAAGATGCTCACAGGCTTGACAGATATACTTGAGTATGGCAAACGCATAAGAAGAAGTGAAAGCTATGCTAAGTGAAACGAAGGAAAATCCACACAAAATCATGGTGAAGGGAAGAAAACCAGGGTTCAAATCAATGATTTGGAACTTAAGGAAGAAAAAAATAGTCAACCAGTACAGAATGAGAAAACAAGAATTGAAAAAAATGAGAAGAGGCTGGGGAATCTCTGAGACAACTTTAAATGTGCCAACATCCAGATCATGGGGGTGCCAGAAGAAGAAGAGGAAGAGCAAGAAATTGAAAACTTATGTAAGAAAATAATGGAGGAAAACTTCCCAAATCTAGTGAAGGAAATAGACATACAAGTCCAGGAAGCATGGAGAGTCCCAGGTAAGCTGGACTCAGAGGGAACCACACCAAGACACATCATGATTAAAATGCCAAAGGTGAAAGATAAAGAGAGAATCCTAAAAGCAGCAAGAGAGAAACAGAGAATTACCTACAAAAGGTTGCCTATAAGACTATCAGCTGATTTCTCAAAAGGCACTTTGCAGGCAGGAAGGGACTGGCTAGCAGTACTCAATGTGATGAAAAGCAAGGACTTACAGCCAAGATTACTCTATCCAGCAAAGATATCATTTAGAATGGAAGGGCAGATGAAGTGCTTCCCAGACAAGAGATAGCTAAAGAGTTCATCATCACCAAGCCATTATTAAATGAAATGTCAAAGGAACTTCTTAAGGAAAAGATCAAAACCATGAACGCTAAAATGACAACAAACTCACAACTATCAACAACTGAATCTAAAAACTAAAAACAAAATCCAACTAAGCAAACCAGATAGGAACAGAATCATAGGTATGGGGATCATTTGGAGGGTTATCAGCTGGAAGGGGGGAGGGGGAGAAATGGGAAAATGGTGCAGGGACTAAGAAGCATAATCAGTTGGTACAAAATAGACAGGGGGATGTTAAGAATAATATAGGAAAAGGTGAAGCCAAAGAACTTATATGCACGACCCATGAACCTGAACTAAGGGGGGTGGGATTGCTGGAGGGAAGGGGTGTACTGGGCAGAGAGGAGCAAAGAGGGAAAAACTGGAACTACTGTAACAACATAATCAATAAAATATACTTAAAGAATTTTAAAAAATAAAAAAAGTGCTTTTCAAGTGCCCTCAGAGTCCCCCAGCCTACTGAAGTACACTGAAGTCAAATGAGACTGAGATCCATGTTAATGCCTGTAAGCTTCTTCAGTGAAGAAGTTAGTCACATTATAAGTATATATAACATTTTAAACAGATCTATTTAAATATATAGTATATTCTTTTATTTATATATATATATATATATATATATTTTTTTTTTTTTTTTTTAAGAGAGAGAGATGGAAAGGAGGGAGAAAGAGAGGGACAGAAACAGCAATCAATTGCCTCTCTCACTCCCCCAACTGGGGACATGGCCCACAACCCATGCTTGTGCCCTGACTGGGAATCAAACCAGCAACCTTTCAGTCCACAGGCCAGCACTCATTTCCACAGAGCCACACTAGTCAGGGCTAAATATACTAAATATATAGTATATTTAAGTACTATATAGGATATATAATATATGATATATATAGGATATATAGTATTTTAAAGGTTATTAGATAGACTATATGAGGTCTGTCCAGAAGGCATCCAGCCATGTATATATGTAAAATAGAAACATCTATTGAAGAAGATGCAAGATACAAGAAACACATTATACATAGGACATTGATGCCTCAGTCCCCTGCAAAGTGGGCACCTTAGGACCTCAGACAGTTCTCCCAGTTACCATCAGCTGCCTCGCTGTACTTCCCTGAATCTCACTGATCATCTGAAATTTCTTCCCTTTCATAAGTGATTTTAGTTTTAGGAAAATCCAGAAGTCTCGGGGTTCCAAATCTGGGCTATAAGGGGGCTGAGCCATCTGGGTGATTTGATATTTTGCCAAAAAGCTCTGCACAAGATGTGATGCACATGCAGCCACATTGTCATGATGAAGCTGCCAATCACCAGTTGTCCATAGCTATGGCCTTCTGAATCATCAAATAATTTCCAAGGAGGAATGTTCAAGCTTAATGCAAAACATGATGCAGATTTGTTGCTCTACTCACTCAGTCATTTCTAATGCAATAGCCACACAGTACACATGCTCACTCAGTGGCGTCTACCCCCACTGACTAGTACAGTGTGGTCATCATTGTTCATGCATGCACATTCTACTCCACTTTCCTTGGCTGCCAGTTACATCAAATCATGCAAACCTTTCCCGTTATATTAACAATGGCTGGAGTTTTTCTGGACAGACCTCATAAATTATATTTCCGTGTTTTTGATTGCTATTTATTTATATGCCTGAAGTCTTTCACAGCTGGTGGCAAACCAATAGTAAATAATATTTTAACATAAATAATCCAAAGTAAAAGAATAGATATGAAAATGTTGTGTAGGCTCCTGTCTTTAAAATGCAGATTTGCATGTGTCCATGCAGCCCTGCTCCTGTTAACAGCTCAGCCTTCCTCATCTCCATCTCAGCGGTCACATTCAGCTCACGTGAGGAAAAGACTGGTTTATTAACCTCATTGCACATATGAGATCATAAAAGCACACCTTCTCAATATTATAAAATCATAAGCCGGCCAATGTGTCTGAGGGTCAATTAAAAAAGCCAAGCAGTGTTCCAGTCACTCCTTCACATGGTCATTTGTGAGCCATAATTAACATGCAATGGCAAGACAAAGGACTCCCCAACCAGGAGAAGCTTAGTGTAGTGTCAAGTGCATAACCTGAAGACACACTAGCTCTGTGACTTCAAGCAGGTGTGTTAAGTGCTCTGTGTATTAGTTTCCCCTTCTATAAAATGGAGAGCATTGTGTAGTTTTCAGAAAGAGGTTGTGTACAGAAAAAACTGGCACTGTGCCTAGGACACAGTAGTTGCTCAATAAACAGTGACGGTGATGATAGCAGCAGGAGTAGTAGAGGTTAATAGTGTTGGGGTGACAGTAGTAGTGGTGATGACAGTGGCACAGATATCTCTTTGGTTGTATTTCTTTTTTGCCTAACTTCCCTTTCCTCCATATTCTAACAACAACATCCCATTTTCTTTTGGTACTGCCCCCTAATTCTGTGTGGTTCTAAAGGAACTGCCAATCACGGTGTCCCACCCCCCTGACCACAAAGATGGGATTCTGATGCAGGCCTTTCTCCTGACTCCATGAATTGGGGGTTGAGGAGGGGGTATGCAGGGAGGACAAATGAGTGAAGTAGAACCAATCAGAGTCTTCCCTCAGGATTTTATAGAGATGTTGAGAGAGAGAACCTCTCCTTCCTCTGGGGTGGCTGGGCTGGGATGATATTAGCTCAGATCTTCTGTGGCCATGTGGCCCTTCGCCTCCTGCACAACAGAAGTGTCTCTTAAAACAGGAGAGAATGAGGCCCACACACAGAATTGCAAAACTGAAGAGGAGAGAAAGAGAAAATAATATCTGTATTCCTGGATTCAACTGCACTCCTAGACTTACCAGTTAAATACATCAGTAAGTTCCTATTTCATGCTTAAATTAACTCCAACTGAGTTTCTGCTCTTTGCATTAAAAGATTCCTGTCTAACATAAAAGAAAGAAAGAAAAAGAGGAGGAGGACCAGAAAAGAACACAGACGCAACAACCAGAGGTGTCCGCATGCGCTCATTCCAGCACAGGAAAGGGAAGCCAGCAGGTGTCTGGGTCACTGCTACACTGGAGTGGGCAGCCACTCACATGGCACAGCTGCTGAATCGGGCAACCTGCAAGAAGACACAGAAAACAATGTGACATCACTGCAATTTCTTGCCACAACTTAGTCAGTGGAGGGAAGAAGGTGACCCCTGATCTTGCTTCCCTGATTTGGGTTGTGCCCCTCCCCCACCCCAAAATCAGGAGATAGTGGCCTCTCTGTGGAATAGTGAAGAGCTTCCATTTTCCCCGTTAAGCCACAGGGGCCATCAAAAGTTTTAAGAAGGAGAATGGTGTAATTTTTGTACTTTTTGCAAGCTTTCTCTGGCCTCAGAATGGTGCCTGATTTGGAGGAGGACAAAGCTGGAAGCAGGGAGACCCAGAAGAAAGTTTTAGCAACAATCCAGTGAGTACTTGCATGAAGATAAGCAAGCAATGACAGAGTATAGGGAATGGCCATTTAGCAGGTCAAAATAAGTCTTAGTGATAGATTGTATGGGTTGAGGTGGGAGCATGGAGGCAAGGAGGAGGAAGGAGCCCAGGTCATACAGTTACCACTGGGCTTCAGAGACCCAAAAGGAAGGTCTGGAGCTAGGCATGGAGGAAAGGAAAGAGCTCGTGTTAGAAGGCACTCAGTTGGAGAATCCACGGGGACATCCAGGTAGAGATGCCCAGCAGGAAAGTAGGTCATTGGCATCACTGGTTCTGTGATCGTGGGCATGTTACTTAAATTCTTAGAGCCTCAGTCTCCTCATTTGTCAAATGGAAATAATATTCTTTTCTCAGACTTGTCCAAGTCTTCCCAGCATAAAACATTGTCCTTAAACAGAGAGAAAAAGCAGATAGAAAGTCCTAATTACTCTGAGGGTGAGACCCCCAAAAGGCCAATGATCCTGGCGGAGACTTCTGCTCTCCCCAATCACCCATGCCCCTATTCCTGCCTTGCCCTTGGAAAGCCCAAAGACTTGAGGAGCTCAGGGTTTGCCCTGAGGGTTAAGGGCTTGGGCCTGCTTTTTGGCCTTTGTACCTATTGTTCCTTCTACCTAGAACACCCTTTCCCACTGGTTGGCCTAAGGAACGTCTTTTCATCCTTTAAGACTTGTGCTGCCTATCACCAGCCCTGTGATGTCTTATCTGCTTCATCTCCATTGAGCAACTCAAATACCATCTTGCAATGTCTCTTTTTTTAATCACCAGACTGTCCCTTGAGTAGTCCGTAGGCCTTACCTATAATGCTGGCTGGTGCAACTTGAAACAATCTGAATTTAGACAACATTGAGGTGTGTGCCAGTTAGTAACCTATACTCTCTCAGCTCCAAACTCATCTCTCTATGCCCTGTGCTGCTAAGGCTGGGACTCTGCAAGCCACACTTCCACTTGGCCAGCAGTCTTTCCTTTAGGCTGTGCCAAAAAGAGGTGCTAGAGGGGGCCAGAAAGGGTAGAGGAGATAGAAAGGTCTCCTTCCTGTGTACTCAAAGTCCTGTGAGCATTACACTGCAAGTTTCTGTCTGCCTGTAGCAGCATTTACATTTAGTGTGCAGTTTTTCCGCTGCTTGTAGTACTGGCCTCATCCCAGGTGGTGTCTTCTTTTTAGATCCTAATGTCTGGTTCTCAAACCCACAGGGTCTTTTCTCCAAGCTCAGAGACACCAGTCCCAGCAGAGCTATGCCTCCTCCTCCTCACAGGTTGGGTTCCACTCCACAGGGCCCATCCTCCATGTTGCAAAATTTTAATAATCCAGTCTTTGTTCCCAAGTCCTGAGTGCTACCTGCTTCCTGCAGTTGACTTGAACTGACTTAACTGAACAATGATGGTATAAGGTGTTTTTAGTATAAGTATATAATTGGCTTAGATCCATATTATTTTACAGGATTAATAAGTCGTCTTTGCCTGGGGATCCCCAGCTCCTGAGTGTCTGTCTACCCTTAATGGGATGTCATGTAGGTGCCTCTGTGAGAACCCTAAGGCACTGGGGACAACATCTGAACTCATGGTACTGGGACCCAGCAGGTGACAGCAGGACCCTATGGAGGTGGCAAAGCAGCAGCAGTATCAGGCTGGAGGGTGTTCATTTATGTACACATGGAGAAACCTCCTGGCCTATCCTGGAAATGTTTTACAGAGTAAGTCCTGCTGGAGCAAGTGGGATAAGAGCCTACTCAGTTGGGTTATTATGATCCACTTATTTGGGTCATTAGGATTGGTGTGATTCCATTTGTACTAATAGGCAGTTATCTTGGGTCACAGATGAAATGGTGCCTAATCATGTGGCATCTTTGTCAATAAAAGGCCCCATATTTGATATGACGACCAAAACATGCCACCTTACTTAAATACAATGAGTCTTAATTTTCCTCTGACCAAGATATGTTTAACATACTTTTATTTTGGCAATAAATCTGTACAAATGCAAAAAATAGGGGCTCAGGTGCAAATTGAACTTCAGACGCAAACTGAATTGAAATCAAGTACTATGAAACAAAAGCCAGTGGAAAATATATAAAAATATATCACTGGGCTCAACATCAGGATATAGGATTTTTTCTCTTTGTTCCAGCTGCTTTCACTCATGGAATGGGTTCCCACCTGGGCACTATGCATGGACAGCAAGATAAGGACCCTTAGTTGATTTAGTCAATTGCATTAGATTGTAACTCCACAGTATCCAGTAGGGAAAAACTGAGAGGAAGGGGAGAGGGAGGAAAAAGGGGGTTTACTCGTGTTAGGATAAAAGCAGTCTGCTCTGAGCTTCGGGGTGCACCCTTTGTTAGGCTGTGCCCAGACTTGCAAATCCGTGAATAAACAAATGCCTCATTTATTGCTGAAGTCCTGTTTCCTGGTGTTTTATTGTGAGTGTTTCTCACAGTTTGAAGTATTCCATACAAATTTTTTTTCTCTCAAATTCATTAAAAGGGAAACCAAATGTCTTGGCTAAGGACACAGCTGACCCTCTACTAAATTTATAGATGAAAACTGCTCTTGCCCAATCCAGAGCTCCTGGAATCAAAGGGAAGTTCAAGGCCACTGCTTTCATAGATAAATTGGTTCAGTCAAAGAAAGACTGCAGATCTGACAAGAAAAAAATTGAATGCTCAAGATAAGGTGAATTTTCACCATATTTCATTATAGAAGTCCACAATGAAAGAAAAATGACTTCATTGCCCCTACTCTAGGAGCCCTGGTAAAGCTAAGGATAAAAGAAGAAAGCCCCGGAAACAGGCTTCCTGTCTTACAAGTGCGCCCATCAGGGTGGAAAGCTTCAAAGAGGCACATGCAATCACAGTTGACAGTGGATAAATCAAATTATCAAGACCTTATTAGCTATTGCCCTAGAGTTAAAGAGGGTCACTTGCCTCTACCTAGGAGCAATTGATTGCTTTATATGGGCTATAACTTATGAGGCCAAGGTCAAGGTATGATCATGGAAAATTAGGTTAATTATCATAAATCCTCCAGCACCAATGCTTCTTATCTGAATGAAAGTGATATAAACTATTAACCCTGTTATATTTTGTAGGAAATATAACAAAATCCAAAATCATAGTGAATTCTCTGGCAGTAATACAGTATACAAGAAAAAAAAAACTAGAAAGAATAAACTTTCTGTACCTGAAAGGAAGAAAAGACAATTAAATTCACTCTGCCTTGATGCACATGGTTAATTCTTCAGGCCAGCAAGTACTCATAGAAATAAGACAAAAGGCATGTTATAGAGGAAAGATTCTCTTATTTCTCCTCCTTCTCTCCTCTTGCTATGATGCAAGAGAACCCATGCCCTAAATAAATGGGTCACAACTAGCAGATACCATAAGTTTCACACTGACTAATGTGAAGCTATAATTCTGTCACAGTATCTTTTTGTCCCTGTAACTAATCACCAAGAAGTAAACTACCAAAAAAAGAAAGAAAAAAAAAGGGGGGGGGGGCAGAAACAAAATATAATTCTCAACAGCCCAAATAAAAGATGTCTTATAACACTTTGGAATTCTCAGAAAATATTAACAATTAATAAACCTAGGTAAAGGGTATATAGTATTATTTGTCCAAATTACTAAAAATATTCCAATTTAAAAGTTGGGAGAAAAAGTCTTGTGATAGCTGGTACTAAAGTAAATGTAGTTGTGGTTTAATTCATAAAAATAGTTTTGTACATTCCTTGTGCTTCTGTTTTTCTTATAGAATAGTTACTTTTAGTTTATGGGCATAAAAAATGGCTTCTATATTTATGTATATGGAAGAGTTTATACTTAGCATTGTACAACTAGAAATATCCATAAATCAGCATTTTCATACATTGCAACAAATATTCAATCAACAAACCTATCTTGTGTCCTTGTTTGGCAGTTGCAAAAAACTTTGAAAAAGATAAGACAAAAAAGCAAAAATTAATGTCACCTCTGCTGACTCTTTAACATAGTTAATCAAACAAGGGAAAAAAGAATCAGTTTTCTAAACTTTACACAGCTGAAAAAGCATAGTTATATTAAGTCCATGAAAAATAACAGATATTTCTCAAATGACTTGCTGAGAAATGTCAGAAGTTAGAAACTGTTCTTAAAAATCAATAGATAATGGGCCCTGGCCAGGTGGGTCAGTGGGTTGCAGCATCAGCCCCTACATCAAAAGGTTGCAGGTTGGAAACCCCAATCATGGCACATACCTAGGTTGCAGGTTCAATCCCTGGTCAGGGTGCCCACGGGAGGCAACCGATCAATGTTTCTCACATTGTTTATCTCTCTCTCTCTCTCAAATCAATAATAAAAAATAAAAATTAATAATAATAATAATATTTATTTGCACATAAGAATTTTAAAAATAAATAGAGATGTTAAAAGTTCTCATCACAAGAAAAAAAAATTCTGTAACTATCTGTAACAACAGATGTTAACTAAGCTTATTGTGGTGATAACTTCGCAATGTACACAACTACCACGTCACCTAAAACTAATATAGTGATGTGTGTCAATTATACCTCAATTAAAATAATAATAAAATAAAATAATTTTTCTAATTTTTAAAATGAAGCCCTGCCCATTTACTCTCTGCTGCCCGCCCCCTCCTCTGAGCCCTGCATCTTTAAAAAATAAATAAAAATAAATAAAATGAAGCCCTGGCTGCTTTGGCTCAGTGGATTGAGCGTCGGCCTGCATGCCAAGTGTAGCTGGTGCAATTCTCAGTCAGGGCACTTAACTAGGTTGTACATCAGGTCCACAGTAGGGGGCGCAAGTGAGAGGCAATCACACAGTGATGTTTCTCTCCCTCTCTTTCTCCTTTCTCCTCTCTCTAAAAATAAACAAACAAATAAACAAACAAACAAATTTTTTTAAAAGAGATATTTTAAAATGAAAATGAACTACTGATATTCTTAGAAAGATAAAAGCTGAGAGAATTTGTCTCCAGAAATCTTTACTATAAGAAATGTGGGGGCTGATCACAGATTGAATAGATTAACATCTAACAGAGACAGACAAAGGCAGTAGCTCTCTGGTAGTCTCCAACAGGATCCCTAGGCCCAGACTGGTACATGATCTGATGCCACCAGGGGCAGATCCAGGAAGTACAAATCAATCTAAGAAGCAGCAACACACAAGAAGAGTCACAAAAATGGGGAGACAGAGAAACCCCCCCATAAAAAGAAAAAAAAAAGAATCCCCAAAAAGAGTGCTAAATGAAATAGAGGGAAGCAAGCTATCAGACAAGGAATTCAAAAGATGGGTTATAGGGAAGCTCAATGAAATCAGCAAGCTCAAAGAAAATTACATAGAATTCCAGGGAAACTACAAGGAACTTATTGAGGTTTATGCCAGCATGAAAAAGGATATAGAAGCTATCAATAAGAGCCAGGAGGAAATGAAGAATACAATTTCTGAATTGAAGAGCACAGTAGAAGGAATTAAAAGCAGGATAGAGGAAGCAGAAGATAGGGTCAGTGAGCTGGAGGACAACGTAGAAAAAAATTCCCAAACAGTGCAACAAAGTAAAAAAATGCTAAAAAAGAATGAAGAGGTTTTAAGAGAGCTGCAGGACAACATGAAACATAATAATATCCATATTATAGAAATACCAGAAGGAGAAGAAGAGGAGCAAGGAATAGAAAACCTGTTTGAAACTAATGACAGAAAACTTCCCTAACTTGATGAGAGAAAAAGTCACACAAGTTCAGGAATCACAAAGGGTCCCAATGAAGATGAACCTCAATAGGCCCACTTCCAGACACATCATAATTAAAATGGCAACATTCAAGGACAAAGAGAGAATCCTAAAAGAAGCAAGAGAGAAACAGCTAATAACATACAAGGGAGCTCCAATAAGACTATCATCAGATTTATCAGCAGAAACACTACAAGCCAGAAGAGAATGGCAAAAAATATTCCAAGCAATGAAAAACAAAGGACTACAACCAAGAATACTCTACCCAGCAAGGCTCTCATTCAAAATGGAAGGTGAAATAAGGAGTTTCCAACACAAAAGAAGGCTAAAAGAATACATCTCCACCAAACCAGCATTGCAAGAAATGCTAAAGGGTCTGCTTTAAGAAGATGAAGAAACAGAAAGAAACAGAAAAGAACACAAGTACAAAAGGGGAAAATGACAATGAATAAGTACCTATCAATAATAACCTTAAATGTAAATGGATTAAATGCTCCAATCAAAAGACATAGGGTAGCTGAATGGATTAGAAAGCATAACCCACATATATGCTGTCTACAAGAGACCCACCTTAGAACAAGAGAGCTACACAGACTAAAAGTGAAGGGATGGAAAAAAGTATTTCAAGAAAATGGACATGAAAATAAAGCTGGGGTAGCAATACTTATATCAGACAAAACAGATTTCACAGCAAAGGTCATAAAAAGAGACAAAGAACATTTCATAATACTTAAAGGAAAAATCCATTAAGATGATATACCCCTTTTAAACATATACGCACCCACCTTAGGAGCACCCAAATAAGTAAGAAAAATTTTGAAAGACTTCAGGAAAGATATAGACAGCAACACACTCATAGTAGGGGACTTTAACACCCCATTGTCAACAATGGACAGATCTTCGAAGCAAAGAAGCATCAAAGATATTGAGGCATTGAATAACACTCTAGATCAAATGGACTTAGTTGATATATACAGAACTTTTCACCCCAAAGAAGCAAAATATACATTCTTTTCAAGTGCATATGGAACGTTTTCAAAGACAGACCACATGGTAGGACAAAAAACAAGCCTCAACAAATTCAAGAAAATTGAAATTATGTCAAGCATCTTCTTAGATCACAATGACTTAAAATTGGAAATCAAATTCAAGGAAAAAACTCAAAAACATTCAAACTCATGAAGAATGAATAACATGCTATTAAATAATGAATGGGTTAACAATAACATCAAGGAAGAAATCAAAAAGTTTCTGGAAACAAATGATAATGAACACACAACAACCCAAAACCTATGGGATACAGTGAAAGCAGTCCTCAGAGGAAAATTATAACAATACAGGCCTACCTAAAAAGGATAGAAGAATCTCTAATAAAAAATTTAACCCTACAGCTACAAGAACTAGAGAAACAACAACAAACAAAGCCCAGAGCAAGTAGAAGGAAGGAAATCACCAAGATCAGAGCAGAATTAAATGATATAGAGACTAAACAAACAATTCTAAAGATCAACAAAAGTAGGAATTGGTTCTTTGAAAAGATGAACAAAATTGACAAGCCTTTAGCCAGGCTCATCAAGAAAAAAAGAGAGAGGACGCAAATAAATAAAATCAGATATGAAAGAGGAGAAATCACAACCGATACCTCAGAAATACAAAGGATTGTAGGAAATTATTACGAACAACTGTATGGCAAGAAATTTGACAACCTATATGAAATGGACAAATTTCTGGAAACATATAATCTTCCAAAACGGAATCAAGAAGAAGCATAAAGCCTGAACAGACCAATAAAAACTGGTGAAATTTAAGCAGTAATCAAAAACCTCCTGACACACATAAGCCCTGGACCGGATGGCTTCACAGGTGAATTTTACAGAACACTTAGGAAAGAACTAATTCCTATCCTTCTCAGACTATTCCAAAAACTCCAAGAAGAGGGAAGACCTGCAAACTCGTTCTATGAAGCCAGTATTACTCTAATTCCAAAACCAGATCAAGATACAACAAAAAAAGAAAACTACAGGCCAATATCGCTGATGATTATAGATGCTAAAATCCTCAACAAAATATTGGCAAACTGGATTGAGCAACACATTAGAAAGATCATACACCACGATCAAGGATGGTTTAATATTCGCAAATCAATAAACATAATACACCACATAAACAAAATGAAAGACAAAAACCACATGATCATATCAATAGATGCAGAAAAAGTATCTGATAAAGTACAACAACAATTTATGATGAAAACTCTCAGAAAAATGGGAATAGAGGGAGCATACCTCAACATAATAAAGGCTATATATGAGAAACCTAAAGCCAATATCATACTCAATGGGCAAAAACTGAAAGCATTCCCCCTGAGGTCAAGAACAAGACAAGGATGTCCACTCTCTCCACTCCTATTTAAAATAGTCTTGGAAGTTCTAGCCACAGCAATCAGACAAGAAAGAGAAATAAAAGGCATCCAAACTGGAAAAGAGGAAGTAAAACTCTCATTGTTTATAGATGACATAATAGTGTACATAGAAAACCCTATAGACTCCATGAAAAAACTACTCGACCTAATAAGTGAATTTGGCAAAATAGCAGGGTACAAAGTCAATATTCAGAAACAAAGGCATTTCTGTACACCAAAAATAAAATATCAGAGATAGAAACTAGAAAAAAAATCCCATTTACAATAGCAACAAGAAAAATAAAGTACCTAGGAATAAACTTAACCAAGGAGGTAAAAGACCTTTACTCATAAAACTACATAACACTGAAGAAAGAAATTAAGGAAGATACAAATAAAGGGAAGCATATACCATGTTCATGGATGGGAAGAATCAACATCATTAAAATATCCACACTACCCAAAGGAATTTATAGATTCAATGCAATCCCTATTAAAATACCAATGACATATTTCACAGACCTAGAACAAATACTTCACAGATTTATATGGAACGAAAAAAGAGCCCGAATAGCCACAGCAATCTTGAGGAAGAAGAACACACTAGGATGAATCACAATACCTAATACCAAACTATACTACAAGGCCACAGTACTCAAAACAGTCTAGTACTGGCATAAGAACAGACATATAGATCAATGGAACAGAATAGAGAGCCCAGAAATAAACCCAGGTCTATATGGTCAAGTAATATTTGACATAGGGGCAAGGAACATCAAAAGGAGTGAAAAGAGCCTCTTCAACAAATGGTTTTGGGAGAACTGGACAGCGACATGCAAAAAAAATGAAACTAGACCACCAACTTACACTATACACCAGAATAAACTCAAGATGGATCAAAGACTTAAATGTAAGCCATGGCACCATAAAAGTCCTAGAGGAAAACATAGGCAGGAAATTTTCAGATATCCCACATAGCAACATTTTCACCAATATATCTCCTAAAGCAAGGGAAATAAAGGAAAGAATAAACAAATGGGACTACATCAAACTAAAGAGTTTCTGCTCAGCAAAAGAAAACATCAGCAAGATGAAAAGGGAACCAACCATATTGGAAGATATATTTGTCAATGATACCCCAGACAAGGGATTGATCTCCAAAATATATAAAGAATTTATACGACTCAACACCAAGAAGACAGACAACCCAATTAAAAAATGGGCAAAGGACCTGAACAAACACTTCTCCAAAGAGGACATACAGAGGGTCCATAGACATATGAACGAATGCTCAACATCACTAGCCATAAGAGAAATGCAAGTAAAATCCACATGAATTTGGGGGGAAGAGAGAAGCGCCTAGGAGCCAACCCTGGCTGCAGACCAGACCCGTCGGCTCGCGATTCCAATGCCGGGGAAGGCAGACCCCCATTGTCTCAAATTGTGAGGCCTGGAGGGCATGGGGACGAAGAAGGAGACTCCCAGTCTCTCAGCGGAGAGTGACAGCAGGAATCCATCTTGGACCCCCACCACCACGCAAAGCGCCACAGTGTGGTGAGAAAGATCGCCAGGTTGTGATGAGTACACGGGGTTCTGCCCAATATAGTGTAGGAGGTGTGACAGCGCCCCTCCCAAGAAAGAAAGATAAACAAAGGAAAGATAAACAAAACAGAATCGCAGAATTAATCATTGAAATGCCAATCATGCAGCTAACCAAAAAGCAAATAAAGCACTTGACCAATGAATAAATAAAGAATCTTTCTGAGGCTCAGTTCGGAGCTATAGTCATAAGGCAGCTTACAGACCTAACAACAGGACTTAATCAAGACAGGGAAGGAATAAAGGCTAGTCCTGCTGAAATAAACAAAAATGCATGCAAGACAAGTGGTGAGGAAGGGAAAGCCAGGGATCAAATCAACAAATCAGGACATAGGGAGGGAACAAACAGTCAACCAGTGCAGAAAGAGGAAACAAAAAATGAGGAATATGAGGAGAGGCTCAGAAACCTCTGGAACAGCTATAAACAAATAAACATTCAAATTATAGGATCGCCAGAGGGTGAAGAAGAAGAACTAGAAATTGAAAAATTATGTGAAAAGATAATGAAGCAGAACTTCCCTAACTTGGGGGAGGAAATGGACTTACAGGTCCAGGAAGCACAGAGAGTTCCAGATAAACAGGACCCAGGGAGAACCACACCAAGACACATTATAATCAAAATGTCAAAAATTAAAGATAAAGAGAGAATCTTAGGGGGAGGGGGGTGCTGGGTGGAGGGGAACAAGGGGGAGAAAATTGGAACTGTTGTAACAATATAATCAATAAAAAAACATTTAAAAAAAAAAGAGAGAATCTTAAAAGCAGCAAGAGAGAAGAAAAGAATTATGTACAAAGGGGTCCCAATTAGACTATCACCTGATTTTTTAAAGGAGACTTTACAGGCAAGAAGGGATTGTCAAGAAAATTCGAAGTAATAAAAATCAAAAACCTACAACCACAATTACTCTATCCAGCGAAGCTGTCATTCAGAATAGAAGGGCAGAGAAAGTGCTTCCAGAACAAAGTAAAACTGAAGGAGTTTGTTAGATCCAAACCACTGTTATATGAAATGTTAAAGGGACTTGTTTAGAAAAAGGAGGATCCAAACTACGAACATAAAAATAAAAACTGTATCACAACAAACAACAGCAGAAGCTAGGAAATCGAAACAAAGGCAAACTAAGTAGACAACGAGAGTGGGAAAAAAAATAAAGGTATGGGAAACATATTGGGGGGAGGTCAGTGGGGAGGGGGAGGAGGAAAAGGGAGGGAGATGATGCAGGAATTAAGAAGCATAGTAGGAGGAGATCCAAGATGGCGGAGGAGTAAGTGGAAGCTACACTAACCTCCTCCCAGGACCAGTCTGGATTTACAACTTAATTTTGGAGAAATCATCTGGAATAACCAACGGAACACTAGCTGGAAAGAAGTCTTATAACCACGGAGAGACAGAAAAGGCCGCTACATCACAACGTGACCGGTAGGGAGTGCGGAGACGCGGAAGGGCTGGCTGGGCTCACACGGGTGGCTGCTGAAGGGACTGAGAAACAGCTCAGCAGCCGGGGATTCCCCCTGAGAAGGGCAGGGTCTAAACCCCCAGCTGGGCTTCCCAGCCTACAGCGACAGAGTGGAAAGTAAAATAGTATCAGCTGTGAAAAGCGAAAAGCCACAGGCTTTCTTGCTAGCCGGAGAGAAACAGCAGGAGAAAAAGAGCTCTTAAGTGGATCACATACGAAAATATTTTGGCCACCACTTACCCTGGGCTCAAGCAGAGGGAAGGCAGAGAGGACTGGAGACACTTGGGGAGAATTTGGCACGGTGGCTTTGAGGGGAGAACTGGAGGAGCAGCTGACTGGGTCCCAGTGCTGACTCATCCCCAGTACTGCGGGTAGACCATTCCCCTCCAAGTGGCGTCAGCCTGAGGGGAAGCAAAAGCCCTGCCTACAGGAATTAAGCTGCCACACCCACAGTTCTTAAGCCTGACAGCTAATCACAGATTGAATAGATTAACAATCAAAGAAGACAGACAACAGCAGTAGATCCCTGGAAGTCTCCAACAGGCTGCCTAGGGCCAGACTGGTACATGATCTGACGCCACCAGAGGCAGATCCAGGAAGTGCAGATCATTCCAAGAAGCACCAACAAACAATAGGAGTCAAAAAAATGGGGAGACAGAGAAATAACCTCCCATCAAAAGGAAAGGTAGAATCCCCAGAAAGAGTGCTAAATGAAATAGAGGGGAGCGAACTATCAGATATGGAATTCAAAACATGGATTATGGAGAAGCTGAATGAGCTCAGCGGAAACTTCAAAGAACTCCAGAAAAACTACAAGGAACTCACAGAAAATTACGTGAGCATGAAAAAGGACATAGAAGCTATCAATAAGAGCCAGGAGGAAATGAAAAATACGATCTCTGAATTGAAGAACACAGTAGAAGGAATTAAAAGCAGGCTAGAGGAAGCAGAAGATCGGATCAGCGAGCTGGAGGACAACCTACACAAAAACTCCCAGACAATGCAACAAAATGAAAAAAGACTGAACAAGACTGAAGAGGTTCTAAGACAGCTGCAGGACAACATGAAACGTAATAATATCCGTATCATAGGAATTCCAGAAGGAGAAGAAGAAGAGCAAGGGATAGAAAACCTCTTTGAAAAACTAATGACAGAAAACTTTCCTAACATGACGAGAGAAAGAGTCACGCAAGTCCAGGAAGCACAGAGGGTCCCAATGAAGATGAACCCCAACAGGCCCACCTCAAGACACATCATAATTAAAATGGCAACATTCAAAGACAAAGAGAGGATCCTAAAAGCAGCAAGAGAAAAACAACTAATAACATACAAGGGTACTCCAATAAGGCTATCATCAGATTTCTCAGCAGAAACACTACAAGCCAGAAGGGAATGGCAAAAAGTATTCCAAGCAATGAAAAACAAAGGCCTACAACCTAGAATACTATACCCAGCAAAGCTCTCATTCAAAATGGAGGGTGAAATAAGGAGCTTCCAAGACAAAAGAAGGCTAAAAGAATACATCTCCACCAAACCAGCAATGCAAGAGATGCTAAAAGGTCTGCTCTAAGAAGATAAAGAAACAGAGAGAGACAGAGAAGAACACGAGTACAAAGGGGAAAAATGACAATGAATAAGTACTTATCGGTAATAACCTTAAATGTAAATGGATTAAATGCTCCAATTAAAAGACATAGGGTAGCTGAATGGATTAGAAAGAATGACCCACATATATGCTGTCTACAAGAGACCCACCTTAGAACAAAAGATCTACACAGACTGAAAGTAAAGGGATGGAAAAATGTATTCCAAGCAAATGGACATGAAAAAAAAGCCGGGGTAGCAATACTTATATCAGACAAAACAGATTTCACAGCAAAGTCCATAAAAAGAGACAAAGAAGGGCATTTCATAATACTTAAGGGAAAAATCCATCAAGAAGATATAACCCTTATAAATATATATGCACCAAACTTAGGAGCACCCAAATATGTAAGGAAACTTTTGAAAGACTCCAAGAAAGATATAGACAACAACACACTCATAGTAGGGGACTTTAACACCCCATTGTCAACAATGGACAGATCTTCTGCTTAGCGAAATAAGCCAGGCAACGAAAGAAAAATACGTTATGCTGTCACCTATTACAGGAAACTAATGAACAACACAAACAAATGAGCAAAATTGAACCAGAGGTATATAAACAAGGAGTAGACTAACAGTATCAAGGGGGGAGGGGGGAGGGAGAAAAGGGGGTAAGAAGGGGAAGTGTAAAATCAAAGAACATGTATAAATGACCCACAGACA